>NW_016157152.1:586131-590555 GCF_001687245.7 Rhagoletis zephyria | reverse complement strand
GTTATTGTCCGATTTTAAAAATTTTGCCCATTTGGTATGCAGTGTACAAGGCCAACAACTGTGCCAAGTTTGGAAGAAATTGGTGCAGCGGTTCCTAAGATATACACATGTAACCATAAGTGGGCGTGCGCTACGCTCATTTTCAAAAATTTATAATATTCTTATTTTTCGTCACAAAGATTATTGTAAATATCAATTTTGAGTGAATTATCCTTCAGTAGTTACTAAAATATCGCAGTTTTCGTATTTCGAAATTACCGTTATATGGGAAGTGGGCGTGGTTACAGTCCGATTTCGCCCATTTTCAATACCAACCTACCTTGGATTAAGGGAAACCTACATACCAAATTTCGTTGAGATATCTCAATTTTTGCTCGAGTTATCGTGTACACGGACGGACGGACAGACGGTCAGACGGACGGACAGACAGACAGACATGGCTTAATCGATTTCTTTTTTCATCCTGATCATTTATGTATACATTTGTCTATATCTATCTCGATTCGTTTTGGCTGTTACAAACAACCGTTATGTGAACAAAATTAATATACCCTTGTGCACAAGTGCGCTCGGGTATAAAAAGATACCTCGTGTTGAAATCAAAAAGGATCTAAAACCAAAAAAAAAGTATAAATACATTGTTAAACATTAAAAAAATTTATGATTCGAAAAATAATTTTGATATATTGTAACATTTTATTTATTTATTTTTGGTTTTTTAAAGTTAAAGTTTTATTTACTTACAGTAACGGACATAAGTATTGGCACAGTGAATTTTTCGCAATATAAACAAGTATTTTTTAGAAAAATTCCAAGTATGCAGTTTAATAATCCATTCATTTTGTTTTATCAAAGTGCAAGTTTGAAGTTGCTTGAAAATCTGAATATAAAATTGCAAATTTGTAGCAGATTTATTGGATTTTCCTGAGTTTTGCACAAAGTTTACATTATTGATTTTTATGTGTTTTGGTTTAGTATGAACTATGTTTTTATAAAAAATTATCGGAAATAAATTAAAAACTTTGCATATATGTAATGCGAAAATTTACTGTGCCAAAACTTTTGTTCGACACTGTACATATAAAAAAAATACATACAGTAACTTCTCCCGTTACAATAGTAAAAAATATGTAATTTGCTTTGTAGTGCCATCTTGCGGTTCTTTAAATAAAAAATAGATATCTAGAAATGTAATTTTTCTATCAAAAACTCCGAACACATCTTTATTACAAAAAAACTATATCCTAACACTTTATAAATATTAATCTGCATATTTTATTAATTCGTCGGAATATTTTTTTATGTGTGTTACCGCATAACTTTGGACTACGTTATCCGTTTTCTATAATTTTTTTTTAAAGGCAAGGTGGTTCCTCAGAGTTAGTCTCCTACTAATTGAGTGTAGATCCAGAGTACGAAAATAAACTGTACAAAACAATTCCTATTTGCTCATCGATCATCATATCATTTGTGGTTTTGTACAGTTTTGTACTAGTCAGAAACAAATTGTAAGATTCACTGTCATTTTCCCCAACGAGAGACGTTTGCTTTTAGTTTGTGACAATTGTACCATATATATATGTATGCAAACGTTTCAATTACGTGAAAAATAATTTTTTCTGTAAATTTTCATATCCAATTCAATTAAACAACATTTTTATTTTTTTTATTCATTGCAGCCATTCGGTTTGTGTTTAGTCATTGCATATGTGTACATACATACATATATTTTTCTCTGCACGATTCATTTCGTTTGTTGTTTCGTCTGTAACTACTAAACTACTGTAGTACTATCGCCAAAGTGAGCTCAGCCGTTTTGTTTTCGTATTGTACCGAACTGTTGAAGTAATAAACGAAACGAAATAGTAACGTACAATATAGTTTATTTTCGTACCCTGTGTAGATCCGATAATTGGGCCACGAAGAAAATAACGGTACTCTTAAACGTATATGGGAATTGAAGTCGGTTTTGTTTTTAACGACTTCAAAAAAGGAGGAGGTTATCAGTTCGTCGGAATATTTTTTTTTTTTTATGTATGTTACCGCATAACTTTGGACCCGTCAACCGATTTCGATAATTCTGCTTAATTGCATCGGAAAGGTAGTGTCTCAGAGGTGGTCCCATACTAATCTGGCTTGAAGATCCGATCAGTGGATCATGAGATATATATATATATATTTTTTTTTATATGGGAGTTGAAGTCGGTTTTTTTTTGCTAAAAATTACTTGTTGTTATAAGATATCTTACTTAATGCCAGTGTGAAACTGACTTCTATAAAGAGATGTCGTAGGATATTTTTTTTGTTAGTTCAATTGTGGGACATTTGTATGAACTGCTTCGGCTAATACTTCGGCTTTTGTTCTCTTTTTATATCGAGGCTAAGTGCATTGTTCGATGGGGTGATGTCATTGCCAAACTTTATAGTACTTTGTTTGCCATCAATAAACACTAACTTGACGGAGTTACAGTATTCCACATTGATGCGAGCCTCAAAAGCTTTGAATAATATTTGCGAGTATGGCTTTTAGTTTTTACCGCTCAGGTAGGTGGCAGGCCTATAGAAAATATTTCTTAATCAATAATTTTTCAAATACTTTTCGTTTGACACCTATATTATAATACATACTTTATCTTATTAACTTAATTGAATTAAATTTTCGGAATTGGTGGTAACTCGACTCAAAAATATTTTCACAAGAAAGCCTTCTTAAACATTTTTATTTGATATCCATATTGCAATATTTATCTTACCAATTTAATTTAATTAAATTTTGAAACAGTTGGCAACCCCCCTAAAAAATATGTTCGCTTGTGAGCCTTCATAACCTCTTTCTTTTTACACCCATATTGCAATATCTAATTTATGTCATTAATTTACTTATACTGAAATTTTTAAACAGGTGGCAACTCTCTATTTTTTCTGGTTTTAACCATCCGGATATTATAAAAAACAAACCAAAAAAATAAAAATATTCAAATCGGTCAAGCCGTTTTCGAGTCTCAGCGAGGCTAACGGACAGCAATTCATTTTTAACCGACTTTCAAAAAAGGAGGAGGTTATCAGTTCGTCGGAATATTTTTTTTTTATGTATGTTACCGCATAACTTTGGACCGCGTCAACCGATTTCGATAATTCTTTTTGCATCGGAAAGGTAGTGTCTCAGAGGTGGTCCCATACTAATCTGCTTAAGATCCGATCAGCGGATCATGAGATATATATATATATTTTTTTTTTATATGAGAGTTGAAGTCGGTTTTTTTTTGCTAAAAATTACTTGTTATATATAAGATATCTTCTTTTAAAAATACGCAGGCTCGAAACTGACTTTAGAGCTATGGTCTGGAGGAATTTTTTTCTTAGAATTTTATGAAGAATCCGAATATTGTAGGAACAATGCACTATAGCCGAAATTGCGATTTTAGCGGCAAAAAGTCAATTTTTCAAATTTAAATTTTTGCAATTATTTTGATGGTGTTCAATACCCAACATATTGATAAGAAAAAATTAAAAAAAAATTTACTGTTGGCAACCCTGTTTATGTACAAACAGCTGGTAATGTTTACAAATTTTTTAGTACGTGTTAATACAAGTGAAGCAGCAAAATTTTTATAAAATTAAAAACTGTTTTTTAATAATATATTCTTGTAAAAAAACTTTGTAAATATGAGTTCTATTACTCGAGGTGAGTAATTTTACTATATACAAATATAGTTTGCTAAATGTTTTTATTTCGTACTTATTTTGGTGGTTTTTTGTATGTATTTTTTTGTGAAATTCTGAAGAGTTTTATCGTTTTTCGTGGAGTAAAACTAAAAATGTTTTGAAGTGTCATTGGAACTATTTACATGTGATTGTTTGTAGAAAACTCAAGTTTTATGTCATGGTAAAAGTGTATGCATTTGACTGCTAATGAACGAATTTTTAATACTTTTGTAGAAACACTCAGGTTCAAAAATTCTGAAATATTTGAGTTTTGGTTGAGAAACAACAGGAATGTTTCGAATTACATAAAAGGAAAGATTTCATACGAAATTGACAGTGAATTAAGTAAATTGATATGTACTAAAGCTCGGAACTTATCTAATTTTATTAAACTTAAATGGAATAAACAAACCAGAAATGAGAATGCATTTAGAAAATATAATAAGAAATGGTTGAGTCGAGAAACAAATTTTTGTAATACCGAAAAAGATTAATACTATTGGGCGACCAAAACTGACGTATGATGATAGCAGCGAAAGAAATAAAAGGAGATTAGCTTCCGAATTAGCTTCCCAGCAAGGAGACAATGCGCAATTATTAGTTCATGCTGCCTCTATATCTGCCAAAAAATCCCACGCAACGGATTTGAAATTTGTCCTACAACAAGTTGCTATATCTCCAAATCGGCCATCCAAAATTCGAGAAGTTCTTAATACTAG
>NW_016157152.1:572648-586106 GCF_001687245.7 Rhagoletis zephyria | reverse complement strand
CTTCCCAGCAAGGAGACAATGCGCAATTATTAGTTCATGCTGCCTCTATATCTGCCAAAAAATCCCACGCAACGGATTTGAAATTTGTCCTACAACAAGTTGCTATATCTCCAAATCGGCCATCCAAAATTCGAGAAGTTCTTAATACTAGCCATAAAGAAGTTACGCCAGTATCACCTGATGAAGCTCTAATGTTTGTGTTAGAAGACAGATTAACTAAAAAGGTGTACTCAAATATGCGGCAATTAAACATAAAACACAATTGTAGTATTTATCCGACTTATGATAAAGTTTATAAAAGCAAATTGAAATGTAGACCGGATGAAATCAAAGCGAATGAAAGCTCTGTCGAAGGTTCGTTGCAAAATTTGTTAGACCACACAGCTAAAAGAATTCTTGAATATCAAGATGAAGTATTGTGTACAATGGATGTTGAAGAATCGATCCTAATTTCGAGCTACGGGTTTGATGGTTCTACCGGTCACAGCTTGTTTAAACAAAAATTTGTGGAAAATACTTCGGAAAGTTTCGATCATTCCCTTTTTGTGACATCAGTCATTCCAATAAAAATAATTTCATCAGCAGGGTATAACATTTGGGTAAACCGTACACCTCAGTCAGTACGCTTTTGTAGACCTTTAAAAGTGGAGTTTGTTAAAGAAACAAAAGAGCACATTTTAACTGAAAACCACAACATAAAGAAACAGATTGAGGAGTTGAAACCTCTACAATACACACTAAGTAATGGGGAAAAAATTAAAGTAAAATATAATTTATATATGACATTAATAGATGGGAAAGTCTTAAATGTGTTGACAGAAACTAAAAGTGCACAGCAATGTCCCATCCGTTATGCCGGTCCAAAGGAATTTCGAACTATAAGAAACTTTGATTCTCCTAATTTTGAACCGAAGACCGACGCTTTGAAATATGGATTAAGCCCTTTGCATGCGTGGATTCGTAGTTTCGAGTTTGTTTTAAAACTTTCGTACAAGCTAGATTTGAAAAAATGGCAAGTTCGTGGAGCAGAAGAGAAGAGAATCCTGGCAGAAAAGAAACAAAAAATTCAAAAAGAGTTTTTGCTTCAAATGGGGCTTCATGTCGATAAGCCGAAAGCAAATGGCAGCGGCAACACCAACGATGGCAACACAGCTAGAAGAGCATTTTCTCGCACGGACCTTTTAGCATCTATTACTGGTATAAATATTGATTTTTTGAAACATTTACACATAATCTTAATTGCTCTCTCCTCTGAATTTGAAATTGATGCTCAAAGGTTTCGTGATCATTGCATTAAGACCAGTGAAATATTTTTCCAAAACTACGAATGGTACTCTATGTCTGCCACAATACACAAAATATTAGTGCATTCGTCACAAATAATTGAGGCTTCAGTAGTACCCGTAGGTGTCCTGGCAGAAAATGCATCTAAGGCGCGAAACAAATATTATAAAAAAGATCGAACTGGTCACGCTCGAAAGGATTCAAGAGTGCACAACATACTTGACATGTATCATAGAGCTATGGATAGCTCTGACCCATATATTTCAAGTTTATGTTTGCAAGAACGTACAAATAGTTCAAAAAAACTTCCTTTTCCTCGAGAAGTCATTGATCTTTTTAAAATGCCTGAATTGCCACCAGAACTTTTATTACCTTCAACATCTCAAGAAGCCTCCAGCTGCAATTATAGTTAGTTATGATTCTGATGTAAGCTTAGAGTCGATAAATAATTATTCATTGGAATTAGAAGCGGCTGAAAACGAAGAAACAGACCATGAATAATTAAGCCCTATATCTTTCGAGAATATGTGTGTTATTTTTGTTATTTTCAGATTAATCCATAAGCATTTACAACTTCTTTAAAATTATAAATTTATGAATTAAAAAATAAATTAATTTCTTGGTAGCATTCAATATTTTTTTAATAGTGGGCGCGGGCCGCCCATTTTTTCTAAAGTTTTTTTTGTCAGAAGAAGTCCGTTTTCAAAATTTGATGAAGCCAGCTTTTTGGTAAGTATTTTTGGCGACAATTTGGGTTTTGGATATAGGAAAAAGAGGGCGTGGACCGTTCAATTTTTTCTCAAGTTGCTTTTTTGTCCGTGTAACCATTTTGGTGAAGCTAGCTTGCCAGGAAGTACGCTTTGCCACTACTTTGAAAAAAGGTGGCGTGGCCCGCCCATTTTTTTCTCAAATCGATTTTTTTATCATTAGAAGTCTACACACCAAATTTGGTGAAGCTAGCTTGCCAGTAAGTACGTTTTGCCACTACTTTGAAAAAAGGGGGCGTGGCCCGCCCATTTTTTTCTCAATAGAAGTCTACACACCAAATTTGGTGAAGCTAGCTTGCCAGGAAGTACGTTTTGCCACTACTTTGAAAAAAGGGGGCGTGGCCCGCCCATTTTTTCTCAAATCGATTTTTTTATCATTAGAAGTCTACACACCAAATTTGGTGAAGCTAGCTTGCCAGGAAGTACGTTTTGCCACTACTTTGAAAAAAGGGGGCCTGGCGCGCCCATTTTTTTCTCAAATCGATTTTTTTATTATTAGAAGTCTACGCACCAAATTTGGTGAAGCTAGCTTGTCGGGAAGTATTTTTTGCCGCTAAAATCGCAATTTCGGCCATAGTGCAATGTCGAAAAAAATCGATCCACACAAATAGACCCGCCCTAATGTATTTCCATTTCTCCTTTTTAGCGCTAAGTGCCTCATTTGATTAACAAAAAAAATTAAATTTTCGAACTCATGATTGAAACATGTACATACATATACATACATATATGTACTTCTATTTCGCAGTTTTTCTAGCACTAAGTGCTTCATTTGATTAACAAAATAAAGCAAATTTTTTATCGAAATTGAATTGACATAATTGAACTAAAACTTCTGAAGTATATATGCTTCTATTACTCCGTTTTTCTAGCATTAAGTGATTTATCTGATTAACAAAAAAAACTTTTGAAATTGAATCTATAAAACCAAATTAAAATTTGTGATTACGCACATATGTACTTTTCTTGCTACATTTTTCTAGTTTTAAGTGATTTATTTGATTAACAAAAAAAAAAAAATTTTTTTAAGTAAAATTACAAAAGTTTCGCGGTTATGCACATACATACATACATATATGTATATGTACAACAACTTACCATTAAGGTACGTCATTTGATTACATAGAAAATCAAAGCCTTCGACAAAAATTTTCAATCCAAATAGAGCCTATAAAAATTAAATTTAAGCGAATATTTAAAAAAAATAGAAAACCACATGTTTTCAAAGAAATGAATTTTTAAAAATTATATAAAAAACTAAAATTTTCATGTATCCACCTAGATATAAGTGACGCTTCTCAACAACATTAAACATTACTAGCTTTAAGTGATTCAATACAATTTTAAATTTCAACAATATTAACTATTACTAGATTTAAGTGGCCCAATAAAATTGTTCAGATCTTTTTCGATTACATTGCTTTATCTTTTTCGACAATACAACTTCCTGGAAGTTATTAAAATTAATACAAAACCATATACTGATGTACATGTGTACCAAAATTTAAATATTCGACAATCTTTGAAATCTTTTGAAATACATTATAAAAACAGTAAAGAAAAAGTTAACTTTTAATTTGCATGTGAATTTGCACGATAAAAACCTACTCCTTTTGCATGTGAAATACTCCCAGCTTCTTTGCATGAAAATTTCAGCGGATTGTGGACTAAAAGGACATAACTCAATACAGTTTGTAAACTTTACTTTTCATTTTTTTTAAACTCGGTGAACGGCAGTTAGCAGAAGTAATTTTTCTTGTATTTTATTAAACTTAACGTGTTATGACCAAATTTGACGAAGAGTTTAAAGAAAATTATTCAGAATTTTTAAAAATTACGAAGCGAATTTTGCAAAATCGTCCTCTTTCGACAAATGCAACAAAACTTAACGAGTATAGAGATTCACTTATAAATTCGTACAATAACATTTTATTACACGTCAAGCGAATCGTGTGTGTTTAGCGAAGTACAGGTAAAGTTAACACGTTGCAAGGATCTTTTAAGCAAGTGTATTATAAAATTAAATTCTCATATTAAAATTCCAATAGAGCCTCTAGCATTAATTTTCAAAACAGATTTAGCTAACTCTGATAGCGATGAAGAGTACTCCGACGCAAAATCACAAGCTTCAGTGAGTTTTGCCATTAAAAGAAGCGCTTCGCTTCCAACCATAAACGATTCGCTAAGTGTACTAGAGATTCCAGCAAGTGCAACTAGTTCACCTAATTTTTCAATTTATTCCAAAGTTTTTACAGAAATGGCCACAGCAGAGCAAAAGAAGGGTTTTATTGTGCTTTGTGCTTCGATTATTAGAGAAAATTATAGTGGGGATCCGTTAGCGCTCGAGTCGTTTTTAAATAAGATTAGTTTGATTGAGGACTTAGCTGAAGAAAATTTGACCAGTACATTAATTGCATTCTTGAAATCCAAGTTAAGGTGTTCTTACACGATATGTATTTGCATATGTACATGCCGCTTTTTACATACAGATGCAAATACATATCATGTAGGAACACCTTTAGAGGGCAAAGCCCGCGAAGCCATACCTACACAAATAATGTCTGTTAGTGACATAAAATCTGCTCTACGCAATAGAATCAAACCTGACAACTTGAAAGTTGTGGCAGGGAAAATAGCGGCGTTACACGTTAACAACAACAATTATTCAGACTTTGCCAAACGCGTTGAAGAATTATCCGACTCACTTGAGCGGTCGTTAATTATAGAAGGAATGACTCAAGAAAAGGCTCACGAAATGGCGATTGAGCAAACTGTTAACGTGTGTCGTCTAAACGCCAGGTCTGACTTAGTAAAACCTATTTTAGATTCAACAAAATTTTCCGATTCTAAAGACGTAGTTGCAAAACTAATTGTAGAGCAGAATAATGAGGTGAAGGAGCGTCAGGTTTTAACTTTTCGATCGCGTGGTATCAACACGTTTAGAAATTCACGTGGTGGCTATCGTGGGACTTACCCAACTCGCAATTTTACTGGTTATAGGTCATTTTCTTCTTCTAATAATAATAACTTTAATAGTTATAGCAGTCAAAGATATCGATCCGTTAATGGAAACCGCTATCATAATAACGACAATGGTTCACGGGTTAATTCCAACAACAACACCAATAGGAACAATAATGCACGAACAGCAAACGGTAGGAGTAGGAATGCAAATGTCCGTGCTTTAAACGCTCATGCCCCTCAGGAGCGAACACTGGGGGAGCAGGAGTTAAACAACTAGACGATTTTTCTACAGCAAAAAGCATTTACTGCTTAAACCTAAATTATTCAGATTTTATTCAATTACAAGTTTCGGGGTCTAATAAATTATGTACATTTTTGGTCGACACACAAGCCGACATCTCCTTAATACAAATTTCAAGTGTTTGCAAAAATTTTCCAATCGATACGAATGATATAATCCGTATAACGGGCTTTACTTCTAATACTGTTGCTACTCTGGGCAAAATAACGACAAATTTGACTTTTTCGGACTTTTTTATAAAACATACGTTACATGTGGTTACCGACGACTTTAATACTCCACCCAGATGCGAAGTTTTTCGTCTTTTTAATTTAGGAAGTTCACCAGAACCACTTTTTGTGGAATCACAGGAAATCGATAACGGTGTATTCACGGCAAGATGCATAATTAGTACAAGCAACCCAATCGTCAAAGTCATAAATACCACAAATGATATAAAATACGTAAAGAACTGTAACATTCGGACTGAAAAACCCTCTAATTTTAACGTTTACTCCATTAATAAGACAAGAAACGATGACAACCGGACAAAAGAACTGATTAACGTTTTGAAAAAACAAATTCCTAGTTACGCTGAAAGCAAATTACTTAACTTGTGCGTAGATTACGCAGACACTTCCCGAACACAAAATGACGTTAAATAACTTTTACGAACAAAAACTACGTTTGATAGACAATAACCCAGTTTACATTAAAAATTACCGATTACCATATTCCCAGCGTGAAGAAATAAATCGCCAAGTTAATAAGTTATTAGAAAATGAATTAATCGAAGAAAGTTATTCGAATTATAATAGTCCTTTAATTGTCGTTCCAAAAAAAGATACTAATGGCAAAAAAGCATACCGTATGTGCGTAGACTTCCGTGCTGTTAACAAAAAATTAATTGCCGATAAGTTCCCTCTTGCTCGACATTCTAGATAACCTTGGACGGGCGAAATATTTCTCAACCTTAGACCTTTTTTCAGGGTTTCGTCAAATCCCTTTACATATTGATTCACGTGACGTTACCTCCTTCAGTACGGACCGAGGAGCATTGAGATGGAAAGTATTACCGTTTGGGTTAAATGTAGCACCAAATTCATTTTCGCGTATGATGACAATTGCTTTTTCCGGTATTCCGCCTAATGTGGCATTCCTTTACGTTGACGATATAATCGTTATTGGGTGTAGTGAAGCACATCACATTAAAAATTTAGCGAAAGTTTTTGACACTTGTCGAAACTTCAACCTAAAACTCAACCCCAATAAATGCAATTTTCTTCGGCCGGAAGTTACATTCCTAGGCTATAAATGTTCAGCCAAAGGTCTGTTGCCAGACGACACCAAAATAAACGCTGTTAAAAAATATACAAAACCGACTGATAAAGATGCGGTTCGACGTTTCGTCGCGTTTGCTAATTATTACAGGCGGTTTATACCAAATTTTGCGTCTCTGGCAGCGCCTTTACAAACGACAAAGCTTTTGAATCCTTAAAAGCAGCGTTAATTTCCTCAAGATTGCTACAATACCCAGACTTCACGAAATAATTTATTATAACTGTCGATGCCTCGAAGGTTGGATGCGGTGCTATATTAAGCCAAGACCATGACGGAAATGACTTACCAATATGTATAGCTTCGAAATCTTTCAACAAAGCAGAACAGAATAAACCGATCATCGAACTAGAACTTTTAGCTATATATTTTGCGATCAAGCAGTTTCGACCGTATGTTTACGGAACTCACTTTACGGTGAAATCTGACCATCGACTACGACTCACTTTACGGTGAAATCTGACCATTGCTACGACTTTACAATTGAATATATAAAAGGAAAATCGAATGTAGGAGCGGACGCATTGTCACGGATTACAATGAACGAACTAAAAGACTCAACTAAACAAGTACTAGCGGTAAAAACAAGATCAATGTCGAATAAAACACAATTAAAGTACGATAGTGAATGCAATGACAAAATTAAATTACAGGTTTATGACAAATTTTCATATGATTTCTCAAAGAAAATACCCCGGGTGAAAACAAATATTGTAATAATAATAATTGTATAAAAAAATAATAAAATTTCAAATTTTCAAGTTTATGCACATTTAAAACACAAAAAACTCGAGTTACTTAATTTTACGATTGTTAACGAAAAAACGAATTTCGATGAGTTATTTTCGCGGCTTGAAGTAGAAGCCGACAGTCGTAATATTAAGACGTAGAATAGCCTAAAGATGATTTATTTTTCAAATATTTTACAATTACGAACTTAAAAAACCGCGGAAATAAAATTTTGAAGAACTTACATATTATATTGACGGATCCAGTCGAAACTGTGACCGACGACGTAAAGAAACACCAACTTATGACAATATACCTTAACGACCCAATAAGTGGAGGACATTGTAGACTCAAAAGATTATATTCAAAAATCCGTACAAAATATTTTTGGAAAAATATGACCCGCGATATATCAAAATTCGTAAAAAATTGTGAAAAATGTCTACTTAACAAAGTCAAACCCAAGAACAGAGAAAATCTCGTTTTAACGCCCACACCTAACAAACCTTTTGAAATAGTGATAATTGATACAATAGGGCCTTTGCCAGAATCAACAAGCGGTAACAAGTTCGCTGTTACTATGATTTGTGATCTGACAAAGAATCTGGTAACCGTTGCTGTTCCAGACAAAAGCGCCAAAACGATCGCCTCTGCTATTTTTGAAAGTCACATACTAGTATACGGCATAATGAATTCAATCAGATCAGATTTAGGAACTGAATATAAAAATGAAATATTTTCGGAACTAACAAAACTCTTAAAGATTGATCATAACTTTTCGACAGCACACCATCACGAAACAGTGGGCACAATTGAGCGAAATCATCGCATTTTCAATGAATACTTACGTGCATACCTAAATGAGACTATTTCAGACTGGGACACTTATCTTAAGTATTTTACCGTTTTGCATTCTGTTTTTGACAACAAATTTACTCCATTCGAACTAGTTTTCGGAAAAACACCGACTTTACCGCAAGAATTGAAAAAGGAAAAAATTGATCCCACTTATAACGTTGAGAATTATGCAAATGAGGTTAAGTACCGGATGCAAAAGTCACATCAATAGCCAAAGAATTAATTATCAAACATAAAATCCGCAACAAGAATTTGTATGATAGACACTCTCGTCCAGTACATATTAAAGAAAACGATCTCGTTCTAGTACAAAAAGAACCCCGAATTAAACATGAAAATATATATCAGGGTCCTCACGTTGTAACTAAAGTAGATGGTGTTAATATTACTATTTTCGATAAAGTAAAAACAATCCACAAAAATAGAGTTCAAAAAGTTAGTTGAAACTTCATCTCAACCAACTATTATTTCAACATATAACAAAAACATGTATATGAATTTTTCAAGTCAAGCAAACAAACAAAAAAAAAATGTGTAAAATGAAATATTCACTAAATAGAAATTATTCGCCAAATGAACACAATCCCTTCATTTATATAAACGCAATATTATAGATACTAGAGAAAAATGCTTTAAATGTACTTACGTTTATTTATAAGAAACAAAATTGTAATAACTAAATTACAATACTTTAAACTACAAAAGAAAATGTTACTTAAGACTACAAAATTTTTAATGAACAAATATTGTACTTTCAATACTTTCAAATTAAACATTAAAATGTATAGTTAAATATTTCTGAAAACAAAAAAAAATATTCAATATAAGACTAATTTCATTTTTTTTTCCAATTCAAATTAGTTTAGCCTAATACTAATTACCATTAAGTAATTTTATATAATGTATGTTTAGTTAGCATGTTATGGAGTATGCATTTCCAAATTGCTATGGACGAACGAAAGGGGGAAAGAAAATTAATATAACATTTTCGTTCCTCCAAAGCAATTTGACATACTATGTGGAAAGAAGATTTTACAAGTCTGATCACCTTGTAAAACTTCTTTTCCCATAGGCGGTTGGTGTAATGGCACCACGCGCGATGTGGTAACATCTTATATGGCATCACTTATGTTGCCCAAAATAATAAAATTACATCGCGTGTGTTGTCAACACTGGCGAGCTTACGATCCACATTCGTTTCTAGAAGGTGTATCGTAGGCTGGCTTCATGAAAGCATTCATTCGCTACTCGACTTTCAACATAAACGGTTTCCCGGAAAAATTATAAAGTGAAATTAAATTAGAATTAAAATTTAAGTAAAAGTAAAAGTGTGTTTTATTTTAATAAAAAAAGGTATAAGAGCGGCCGTGCAGATTTGGCAGTCTGCCAAGCATCCAGCAGACGCAGTACGTGAATGGGACCAAGGCCCCAGCAACAACACCACAGGAGCAGAGTGCCGACTTATTTGCATGTACAGCAGCACGCAAAAAGTGTACGTGGGTGAGTGTATTTATTTTTGAGTTTCGGTGCTACGCCCCACGTACCAAGCGCTTCCGTACAGGCGGCGTTAAATATCACTTACTAAGTAGAATTCTCCTTTCTGTGTTGCCGGAGAGGGGGGCCGGATTTATTTTTGAGCAGAACTTCTCGACCGCGCTTAAGGATTATAACCCTTACTAAGGGCCGTTTTCTCAAGTAGCCTGTAACTTTAAAGCTCACTTTATATTTAAAGGTTGCATTAAAATGTATGATTGTGTCTAATGTCAAGCATTTTATCATCCGTTTTAAATTGGTTTACAACCAAGATACATACATACGACATAAACCGATAATAGAAATGCTTAACTTTAGACATAGCTTTACTTTTAATCCAACCCTTATATATAAAGTGAGCTTTAAAGTTAAAGGTTATTTCAGAAAACGGCCCTAAGTAGAAGTAAATAATTCATATTAGAAACAAGTAAGAAAGTCTAATTTCGGGCGGTGCCGAACATTAAATACCCGGCGCAAATATTAAGTATATGTTTTTCACCTTTCCGAAAGCTACCGCTACATGGTAAGCCGGGTTGTATCAATTTTGAGTAAATTAGGGTCCTTAAATTTCGAAATATTGAAGTTTCAAGCATTTCTGCAATTTACCGTTATATGAAAAGCGGCCGTAATTTTAGTCCGATTTCAATAATTTTCAACGTTTTGCTTTTATGTGGCAAGCACAATAACCATACCAAGTTTGGTACAAATTGGTAGAACGGTTACCGAGATACATATACATATGTGATCATAAGTGAGCGGTGCCACGCCCATTTTCAAAAATTTTATCATAAACGTATTTCTTGGTAAAGAATTGTTGCAAGCATCAATTTTTAATAAATTAGCTTCAATATATACTGATTTATCGAAGATTTTGTATTTCTCTAAATTACCGTTATATGGGATGTGGGCGTGGTTATTGTCTGCTTTAAAAATTTTCGCCCATTTGTTATGCTGTACCAAGGCCAACAACTGTGTCAAGTTTGGAAGAAATTACCATAATAACCATAAGTGGGCGTGGCTACGCCCATTTTCCAAAAATTTATAATATTCTTATTTTTCATCTAAAATTTATTGTAAATATCAGTTTTGAGTGAATAATCTTCAGTAGTTACTAAAATATCGCAGTTTTCTTATTTCTGAAAATTACCGTTGCATGGGAAGTGGGCGTGCTTACAGTCCGATTTCGCCCATTTCCAATACTAACCTACCTTGGATAAATGGAAACCTACATACCAAATTTCGTTGAGATATCTTAATTTTTGCTCGATTTATGGTGTACACGGACGGACGGACAGACACACATGGCTTAATCGACTTCTCTATTAATTCTGAGCATTTTTGTCTACATTTATCTATATCTATCTCGATCCGTTTTGGCTGTTACAAACAACCGTTATGTGAACAAAGTTAATATACCCTTGTACACAAGTGCGCTCGGGTAGAAAAAACGAAATTATCCATATGCACACTTTCGTTAGAAAACCGAAATAATGCATATAACAAAAACCGAAGTAATGCACATGTGAAAGGCGAAGTGATGCATACATGCACAGTTTTGGTTGGAAACCGATATAATGCACATGTGAACCCCGAAGTAATGCATACATGCACAGTCTCGGTTGAAAACCGAAATAATGCATATGAGAAAATACCGAAATTATGCATATGCAAACTTTCGTTTTAAAAGCGAAATAATGCATATGAAAAACCCGTAGTGATGCATACATGCACAATTTCGGTTGAAAACTGAAATAATGCATATGGCAAAAACCGAAAAAAAGCATACATGCAACCGAAATAATGTCTAAATGCACAGTTTCCATATGCGCAATTTCGGTGCCCCGGCCCAAAACCTCTAACGTGAACAGTCCTCTTAACCGGCACCCTGAAATTGTGCATATGGAAACTGTGCATACAAACTAATGCACATGAAAGAACCCGAAGTAATGCATACATGCACAGTTTCGACTCAAAATTGAAATAATGCATATGGCAAAACCGAAATAGTGCATACATGTAGAACTCTCCTTTCTGTGTTGCCGGAAAAGGGGACGGAAAAGTTTTTGCGTAGAATTTCTTTCTGCGTAGGCGGCCTTCGGCAGCGCTGAGGGATTATAACCCTTGCTAAGTAGAGTTCTCCTTTCTCTGTTGCCGGAAAAGGAGGGCGGAAGTATTTTTGCGCAGAATTTCTTCCTGCGTAGGCTCTTAAGGGTTATAACCCTTACTAAGCCTAATTCTCCTTTCTGTGTTGCCGGAAAAGGGGACGGACGTATTTTTGCGCAGAACTTTTTCCTGCGTTGAAAACCGAAATAATGCATATGTGAAAAATGACGTAATGCATACATGCACAGTTCCGGTTGAACACCGAAATAATGCATATGGCAAAAACCGAAATGAAGCATACATGCACAGTTTCGGTTGAAACCGAAATAATGTCTAAATGCACAGTTTCCATATGCGCAATTTCGGTGCCCCCTCTTAATTCTCCACGGGCTCTGAGCGCTTTCAACTATGTGGGCAAGGACCACTTGATCCTAGCAGTTATGGATAGGGGGCACCCGGAACGAAACCTGACGGCTGACAACTGCCGGGTGTACAAGGAGATTCTCCGGAAAAATCCCGGGGCCTGAGCCAACTGTCCGTGCCGCTGGTTTCTATCAGTCCGATTTCGCCCATTTCCAATACCAACCTACCTTGGATAAATGGAAACCTACATACCAAATTTCGTTGAGATATCTCAATTTTTGCTCGATTTATGGTGTACGCGGACGGACGGACAGACACACATGGCTTAATCGACTTCTCTATTAATTCTGAGCATTTTTGTATACATTTATCTATATCTATCTCGATCCGTTTTGGCTGTTACAAACGACCGTTATGTGAACAAAGTTAATATACCCTTGTGCACAAGTGCGCTCGGGTATAAAAAACGAAATTATCCATATGCACACTTTCGTTAGAAAACCGAAATAATGCATATAACAAAAACCGAAATAATGCACATGTGAAAGGCGAAGTAATGCATACATGCACAGTCTCGGTTGAAAACCGAAATAATGCATATGAGAAAATACCGAAATTATGCATATGCATACTTTCGTTTTAAAAGCGAAATAATGCATATGAAAAACCCGTAGTGATGCATACATGCACAATTTCGGTTGNGATGCATACATGCACAGTTTCGGTTGAAAACTGAAATAATGCATATGGCAAAAACCGAAAAAAAGCATACATGCAACCGAAATAATGTCTAAATGCACAGTTTCCATATGCGCAATTTCGGTGCCCCGGATCAAAACCTCTAGCGTGAACAGTCCACTTAACCGGCACCCTGAAATTGTGCATATGGAAACTGTGCATACAAACTAATGCACATGAAAAAACCCGAAGTAATGCATACATGCAAAACCGAAATAATGCATACATGTACCGAGTAGTGGAAACAGGAGTTTGTTAAGTGTCGAGATCTAAAACTATTCAGCTACAGAATCAAATTCATCAGCTGATTGGATATGCTAAAGATAGTATTTCAATTATTGAGAGTGGAAATAATAGTTTTCTTTATAGTAAAAATCGAGTCCGATACGTCAAACGTGCTGGAATGACAGTTAAAATCTTGACATAAACCACGGAATGATTCGTTTAGTTCAAAATTAGTTTTGCATGGCTTTAAAAATAGAGGTCGAAAGTGTCTTGACA
>NW_016157152.1:562026-570196 GCF_001687245.7 Rhagoletis zephyria | reverse complement strand
AATTGGTGTAAATACACGACATGTTTAAAATTATATTTATTTTTAGGTTTTAGAAGCAAAAAAGCAAAAACGGTTTTGAAAACGATGTATTAATCAGTGAACCAATCAGCTGGTAAATATCAGTTAGCGAACAGTTTTAGATGCACTGTATATTTGACACCTAATAAACACAATGCAAACAGCTGTGACAAAGATGAAACAGCAGAAATGACAAAAAGGCAAAAAGAGCAAAATCAATGTGCACAAACAAAAACAATTGTACAACAACAATATATTATATGAAACAAAATACTCGGCACATGCAATTAAGAATATCAAGTTAAATTAATCAAATTTACGGGAAATTTTGATGTTTTACTTATCATTAAATTGTGCACCAGAAGTTTATTAACACTTTTTTTAATTTTTTACTTTAATAAGCGTAAACAGCTTTATCAAACACAAAATTTAAACAGATCACAGAAAAACACAGCTTCACAGCTTGACGTTTGCGTTCTACGAACTCTAGAACTCTCCTTTCTGTGTTGCCGGAAAAGGGGACGGAAAAGTTTTTGCGTAGAATTTCTTTCTGCGTAGGCGGCCTTCGGCCGCGCTGAGGGATTATAACCCTTGCTAAGTAGAGTTCTCCTTTCTCTGTTGCCGGAAAAGGAGGGCGGAAGTATTTTTGCGCAGAATTTCTTCCTGCGTAGGCTCTTAAGGGTTATAACCCTTACTAAGCCTAATTCTCCTTTCTGTGTTGCCGGAAAAGGGGACGGACGTATTTTTGCGCAGAACTTTTTCCTGCGTTGAAAACCGAAATAATGCATATGTGAAAAATGAAGTAATGCATACATGCACAGTTTCGGTTGAACACCGAAATAATGCATATGAGAAATACCGAAATTATGCATATGCATACTTTCGTTTTAAAAGCGAAATAATGCATATGGAAAAAAACGAAGTAATGCATACATGCACAGTTCCGGTTGAACACCGAAATAATGCATATGGCAAAAACCGAAATGAAGCATACATGCACAGTTTCGGTTGAAACCGAAATAATGTCTAAATGCACAGTTTCCATATGCGCAATTTCGGTGCCCCCTCTTAATTCTTCACGGGCTCTGAGCGCTTTCAACTATGTGGCCAAGGACCACTTGAACCTAGCAATTATGGATAGGGGGCACCCGGAACGAAACCTGGCGGCTGACAACTGCCGGGTGTACAAGGAGATTTTCCGGAAAAATCCTGGGGCCTGCGCCAAACGTCCGTGCCGCTGGTCTCTATCAAGACCGCATCAAATTATCTTCCTGTGCTGATGAACGGTCGGCGCGACTGTATAAGGAAGCAATTTCTTTTCTTGGGGAGCTGTGGCCCAGTGCTTACTTGGTGGCAGTGCACAGGGACGAAATCCCTTGGAAGCCGCGTGCCACAGCCTGAGTCCCAGAGGAACCCTCGAGTCCTGAGGACATTTTGGAAATCATCCAGATTTTAAATTATGCACTACCAGTCCATAATTGGAAAGTAGTGAAGGTCAGCGAGGTTACGGAACAGCACCGTTCCATCCAAATCCTCGTTGACTGCAAGGGAGTCATTCGCTTCGGCTTTTACTCCATTACCCTCAAAACCCAAAAAGGGAATGAGGGTAAAATGACAAAGCCGGGAACACCGAGGGTGATCCCGAGGCTGACACAATCTTCCGCCTCAAGACGGCCTTTTATCTGGAGCAGAAAACAACTTGAGCTGTCCTGCTCCTAACCTAGAGGTCCAGGATATTCTCGAGGCCACTTACCCGGTGGTGAGGTCAGACTCGGCACCGGAATCAGATAGCGATACGCAATCTGTTTCTGGTGACGGATCGGTACTTAACCGGTGGACGAGGGAATTCGGGAACCTGCTTCTGACGTCGGATTCAGATGACGCCGATGATACCATCGTTGGGGCGTTCGATGGAACGCTGCCAGAAGTGATGGACGGGGACGAAATTCTATAAGCTGTGGATGAAGGTTCTAAAAATAAACCTTCATCACTCTAAAGCAGCTTCTACAGCTCTGCTCCTGCACTTCAGTTATAAGGGGGAGGAGCTAGTTTTTGTCCATGAGCCCTGGGTTGTAAAGAGCAGGGTTTGTGGACTCAACTCTGATGATTACCACATAGTGTCGGCCCCTGTGGCAGGTAAGATCTGAGCATGTATATTAATCAAAAAATGTATTTCTTATACTAATTTACTCAGACAGTTAAGCGATGAAAATACGGTGAGCATCTCTGTGGAAAGCCAATCCATGACACTGTGGCTGGTCAGTACCTACAAGGGATGTTAATTTTTCGTTTTTTCCGATCCCGGAGTTTTCCTGGGATTTAGATATTCATTACTTTTCAACAACTTGAATCGAAAAAATTGCTTCGATGTTGTTTGAGAACCTCTAGTACCATGAAATAAATAATAATAAATGGGTTTGAATCTACTTTTTTATTTAAAGTGGAGTTTTTATTTTTTCTCTCTGACCGCAGGCTTTATTTTGAAGGACTTTGTATTTTCAAAGATACGATTAATTTCAAAAAATATTAAAAAATTCAATGCAATGTAGAATAAAAATATAGATAACAAATGCAATAGGAAATTTCTTTAGAATTTAAAAAATTAAAATTTTTTGGAATCACAAGGACGAACAGGTAATTTTTAAGCTGACAAAGTTAGAAGAAACTCGAGGATGTGAATCTGTTTAAATTCTACAGGATTTCCTCATTAATTTTATACCCATACTCCTTCTCTAAGCACATTTATCTGAATTTTTTAAATTACTGACATCCGAGTAAAAAGCTAAAAACGCAATTTTACTATATTTAGCCCACGGCTTCGCGAATATATTTATATTTGTGTTTAAAGGTTACTATCGCGCGGTGTTATATGTATAATGAGCTAGACATTTATAAAAAAATATTAATTATTAAATAAAAAAAGAAATATAGCCAATACTGGTCAAGAAAAGGAGTTTCTATTATTGCCATCAGTGCAAATTACAAATCCCGAAAATCCCGGGATTACTTGCCAAGAATCCCGGGATTTTCGAGACCTTAAAAAGTCCGGGATCCCGGGATTAGCATTCCTTGTACCTACATGGCCTACGATCGCCAAGATTGCCCTTCCGCTCGGCTACTGGACGTGGTGAAAGAGGCCAATTTGAGGAAGTTTCCCATCGTTATCGGGGCCGATGCAAATGCGCATCACGCGGTACGGAGGCACCAGAGGTGAGTTGTTACTTGATTTTATACTATTATATAATCTAACCATCTGTAATATTGGTGATAAACCCACTTTTGTTACCTCAAATAGGAAGCAGGTATTAGATATTACTTTAACGTCTAGCTCTTTCTTTGAGAGTATTAGGGAATGGAAGGTACTGAACGACCATTCATTCTTTGATCACATGTATCTCTCATTTGTAATCTCCTTTGAAATTCTGGCCCCCGCCACTTACAGAAATAAGGGACGTACCGACTGGACTAAGTTTAGGAAGGTACATTCGCCCAATAACGCTTCTATCAGTAAGCTAGGCTTACTGTGACCACCTGATGAAGCGGAGCCTTCTCTCGCAAACCTAGCTTCTCTCGGTGAGTTAAGCTCATCGGAACAAATTGAGGAAGCCGTCGAGTGCATTACCGATGCCTGTAATTCGACCTTCTCTGCTTCCTGTTCACTTGTACTTCCGCGAGAAAAGAAGAGGCAAGGAAAGCAGGAAACTCTTTAATGCGGCAAAGAGCGACGGTTCTTGGACTGCATACAAGGCAGCCCTGAAGAAATTTAAAAATTCCACCAGGAAAGCCCAAAGGGACTCCTGGAAGGATTATTGCGACAGTATAGAGGTCCAGTCGGAGACCAATCACCTGCGGAAGGTGCTTGCGTCGAACCCGATGTAAATGTTCTTTTTTTAGACATGTGGCTTTCAAGAAGAAATCAAACGCATATAGTTTAATGTTATGGCCAAGAATTCAGCTTTATTATAAAGATAAGGGTTTACCATTATGTTTCAAAAATGATTTCGGGCAAGTGACCGCCGCGGCTGGCTCGAATAAATTCCAGCCGAGAGGCCCAATTTTCGACCAATTTTGCAGCAATTGTGGCCCTATATCAGCAATAACGCGCCGAATATTCTCTTCCAAGGCGTCCAGCGGCGTTAAATCGCATGATCTTGGAGGCCACGCCACAGGCTTACGACGCGAGATAATGCGCTCACCAAAAGTTTCCTTCAATAAATTGATTGTTTCGTTGGCTGTATGGCATGTAGCGCTGTTTTGTTGGAACCAAAGGTCGTCGACATCAGCATCCTCCAATTCAAGCACGAATAAGTCATTAATCATTGCTCTATAGCGTTCCCCATTGACGGTAACATTATGACCGGCTTCATTTTTGAAGAAATATGGACCAATGATTCCCTCTGCCCATAGAGCACACCAAACAGTGACTTTTTGAGGATGTAACGGCGTCTCAACAATGGTTTGTGGATTATTATTACTCCAAAGGCGACAATTTTCTTTATTAACGTACCCATTCAACCAAAAGTGAGCTTCATCGCTGGACGAAATTTTCTTGTGAAAATCGGGATCGGTGACCATCTCGTTTTGGGCCTATTCACCGAATGTGCGACGCGTTTGATGGTCGTTCGGCTTCAATTCTTGCACGAGTTGGATCTCTTAAGCCCGCAAACCAAGATTCTTCCGCTAAATCTTCCATAAAGTGGATGGGCATAGCTCCAATTGTTGCGCGCGATGGTGGATGGACTCATTCGGGTCTTCTTTGATACTCTGCTCCACAGCAGCAATAGCATCTTTGGTGCGCACTGTACAGCATCTCTGAGGATGCGCATTATTCACTAGAGTAGACGTGGTGCGAAACCGATCCATGGTTGCTCGAATTACCGACTCTGCTGGGCGATTATGTCGACCGAATATTGGACGCAACTCGCGATGCGTCGCGCAAATCCAACCATTATTTTGGCAATAAATTTGCACGATTTACAAACGTTTCTCCGGAGTAAGTCTGTTCATTATGAAATGGCAAACCAAACTGGGTATAAATCAAGTAACAGCTGTCAAAAAGACCAACATTCAGAAAAATATAGCCTCAGTGAAAACCACACGTCTAACAAAACACCCTTTATATTCAGAAACAAAATGGTGACTGGACGTCATATCGTGAGTAAATGCTTGAGGTCAGTGGAGTGCAATAAGGCCCGCGGAAATAACGTACATGGGCTTTATTTCCTAAAAAAAAAAAAAAAATAAAGCCCGAAAAAGAAATTAAGGCGGGCGTTATTTCATCTTTATTGTGGCTCTTGTTATCTCTGGGTCATATAGTCCTTCCAGCACTACAAATCTCCAGGCATAGATGGTATTTTCCGTGCCGAACTTCAGTAATCATCTGACGTTTTATGTGCGATACATGTCTTAATATATAAGGTTTGTCTTTGTTGTGTTTATTCTCAAGGGAGGTATACCCTCCCACGTGTAACAAAGCGACTTTCGAAAGATAAGCCTTACTCCTTTCCTTCTCAAGGTTCTGGAAAGACTTCTAGACTCGCATATCCGACAGGAAATTGATGTAAATAATATGTCTAGCTGTCAACATGCCTACTGAAGGGTAGATTTGTGGATACAGCTTTGCATAGCATTGTCAGCACCATTGAAAAGGCACTCGCTTTTAAGGAATTTGCACTAGGCGTGTTCCTAGATATCGAAGGTGCCTTCAATAATGTTCTCCCGGGGGCGGTTCTTCAAGCCCTAACTCGCCTTGGGCTGGATCACCCTATGGTTGAGTTTGTTCATCGGCTCTTAGGCAGAAGAGGTATTTATTCGGAGATGGGGGAGGTATCTATAACAAGATATGCAAGCCGAGGAACTCCACAAGGCGGTGTTCTCTGCCCACTTCATTGGAATCTAACGGTGGATACTTTGCTGTCATGGTTGCAAGGTAAAGGATGCCAAGTTATTGCTTGCGCGGATGAAGATGCCCCAAGTTCTGTGTGACTTAGTGCAAGGCGCCTTATGCGTCGTGGATACCTGGTCCAAAGAAGCAGGCCTTTGTATCAATCCGGCAAAAACGGCCGGTTCTCTTTTCAAAGAAAACGAAAGCTGTGCGGCTAAAACTTCCTTGGTGGCATCGCACTGACTTTCTCGAAGGAGGTTAGATATCTGGGCGTTATTCTTGACAGAAAGTTAACTTGGCGGCGCAATATAGAGGAGCGTTGCAAGAAAGCTATAACTTTAAATCAGCGATAGGGGAAAAATGGGGATTGAATACCCACATTGTGAACTGGATATACACAGCGGTGGTGTGTACCATTCTGTTTTACGGCATAGATGGCATAACGGTTTGGTGGCCGTCCGTAGATAAATCTACAATAAGAAACAAATTAACAACAGTCCAAAGGGTGTCGTGCATGATGATCACGGGAGCGCTACCATCGACACCGACTAAAGTCCGAGAGACCTTGCTTCACTTTCTACCTGTGGACATATATGGTAAACTACAGGCAAGCTGTAATGATATTATTTATATATTGGACACTCTAGAATTTTGCAAGATCTTCCAGAAGACTTTAGGCACCTGGACTACACAGTCCCGCCTACGGGACTAAAGAATCACTTCCAGGCAAGGATCCCCTCAAGGGAAGAATGGGAGGAGGATTCGGTCTTGATCTCGTATTCTGACTCAACAGCCAACTACACTGATGGCTCCAAGTTGGATCTGAAGGTAGAAAGTGGGGTATACTCGCAAGAACTCTCACTAAGCCTTAATTTACGTCTGCCAGATCTATGTAGCGTTCTCCAGGCTGAACTAACAGCAATAAACGAAGCTGCAGTTGGCTGATCGATTCTCTAATTATTAATGCTGGTATTCCTGTATCTTCTTGCGAGCTCTGGCTGGAGAATAACTTTGTCGAACGAGCAAATATAAGATGGTCTGCGGAGCCTAATTTCAGGATAACAAGACATATCTGGCCAAAACTGAACAAGCGTAGATCTCGCCCTCTCCTCCACTTGGAGCGACCACTGCTCCGACATGTTATTGGAGTTATCACCGGGCATTGCCTGATGGGAACCCACGCGACTAGAATGGGTTTGCAGTCAAACGACTAGTGTCGTAGCTGCCGTGATGAGGAGGAAATCGAAAGCATGGAGCACTACTTATGCCACTGTTCTGCTCAGGCGAGAGCTCGTCGATGCTCGTTCCTCCGTTATTCTTTTGAATGTATGGCCGAACTGGATTCAGCCAGTATAAAAGACTTTGTGCGCTTCATCCGAGCTACGAAGTGGTTCCATTTCTAGGGTAAGAGGCAGTGTTGCCGTTTTGATTAACATGTATCCAATTGGATACATTTTCGCCTTAAATTTTGAGGGATACGTCATTTTTTTCCTCAGTGTAAATTTGGATACCTTTTCCCATAAGTATTCGTAAGATGAATGAAATTTTTTATTTATGTACAAGCTATTATAACAGTTTTAACAGATGGCTGCTCATCCTCCATGCAAGAAATTTTCCTTTATTCTTGTCACTTTGAAAAATGAATCTTTCAGCTACATAAACACGCATTTAATAACACCAAGTAGTTTGCAAATGTTATAAAGTTTTCCGACCTGTAGCAGGGAACTGCAATTATTCATGTTTCTAAGTAATTGGTTGAATAACACAAGAAATAGTGTTAGTGGATATTATTCATTGCACTAAATAACACTATTTTACGCTCGGCACACAAAGCGAGAGCATGTACAATGACTAAGTTCTCTGTTGATATGAATTGGTGTAGTGCCCAATTCTCTCATTGAGCCATTCAACAAATTAGTTATGCCGAAATGAGTAGGAGCACTAAGAAGCACCAATAGTTCAGTTGAGTGATTTTAGTGAATTTAGTGATTTTCGTCGTTTATAGCAACAAAACATGTACAAACGACGAAACTAACGCACTCTCACTTTTAGCTCACACTTGTTTATGGTGGCGCCCGCATGTCGCACAGTGTTGGGAAATGTAATTGATCCTTCAGTACGAAATCTATACAAAAACTGTACTTTTCGACTGTAAATTGCATCGACTTTTTAATTTGCTCATATATTTTCTTAGTACATGCATACATAGATTCCCTTCAAGATCAATGATTTGATGGTATTCATGGGAAAGTTTATGTAGGTACATTT
>NW_016157152.1:544913-560080 GCF_001687245.7 Rhagoletis zephyria | reverse complement strand
CTATTCGAATCTTCAAATTTATTGTTATTAAACTGAAAGTTATTTTCGAGATAACTAGCAACTCTCGACAAAAAAACGTCAGCCTTCTTTTTAAATAATTTAAGCTCCATCATATTATCGCAAGGTACGTAACGACCCGGCGATATGCCCATTATCTGAAACATGTCAGCTATAATTAAATCATTTTTTTCTTACTTCTTACAGTACAGTTTAAGGAAGTTCCAACGTTATGTAAAAAGCTTAAGAAAATCCTAAAGTACTTTGTTTGAATTGAAAATTCATTACAAATTTTGAAAAATCAGGACATTAGCGTACTGATTAAAGAAATTAATAAAATCTTTCAGCTATAGCCGCTTGCAGCTCTTTAGATTTATCATCCTCGTCATCTTCAGAAGACGAATCTATCTCAAGTTGCCTAGGTGATATCCTACACTGAGCAGAAAATCAACCAAATATTGGTAAATATTAACAAATTCAAACTTGAAAAGGAATCAATGCGATTTTTGGATAATATTAACAATGCCTTGGTTGATGTTTACAACAATGATTTGGTAATATTAACCCCACCACACTTTTGTTTACATTAACCAAACTTTTGGTTGTCGATTTTTTCGGTTGAATACGCTTATGTTCCGCACTTTACAGATGCTTTTTCATAATTCGGAGATATAAAACAATCATTTTAACAAGTTGCCTCTGACGATATTTGAAACGTCATCTTCTGAATGTTAGCAAATAACAGCAAGCATCCCTGCACACTCAGCTACAACCGCTTTATAAATGAGTCTGCAAATTTTCAACTTTAATCAATTTTCTTCGTCGTTTGATTTGGTTCTGCATTTCACACAGGCTTTTACGTAATTAAGAAAAACCGAAAACAGAAACAAAAATAAAATTATGTATCGCGCTGATGGCATTCGTACTGCTGGAAGGCAACAAATAACAGCAAGCATTTTTGCACGCTCAGCCACTGCCATACGCACGAATTTGTTCTCAAATGTTCATCTTGAATCACATTTCTTAAAATCGGTTTATTAACCATGAAGAAACCAAACCATAACTTGGTTGAAAAAAACCATTGTGCTTTTCGCTCAGTGTAAGCAGCAAATACGTAATTTGGTTGGCGAACTCGTCAATCAAAAAATCGGGTGTGGATTGTATAAATGACATTAGTATACAGCCGTAACGTCAATTGACATTAAGTGACTTTGGAATTGATTAACCCTCTAAAAGTGAAGCATGTAATGGTAGAAAAATAAATTTTGTTATTTAGACTTAAATTTACAAAATGAATGTGTGTTAATTTCATCAAAGTATATAACCATCCAAACCTTCAGAAAAACAAAGACGTTAATACGCGTTTTAATATAGCAACAATAATGAGCATTTATTAATTCATTTATATAAGACTTACAAGCAAATACATCAACCAACAAATATTTCATTTATAAATATCAAATTCAATTCGATATAGTGCAATTTATTATATGAAAAATTGTGTCATGGCCTGCGATTATTTGCGCCTGCAATAAGGACACAAAAAAGTTGAGTTATTTGCCTTTGAACTTGTAAATAAGTATATTTGAGATATACAGTCAGTCAATAAAGTTTAGGTACAGCGAATTTTTTACAACACGGGCAACTATTTCTCAAATATTTTATTTTTTGATAATTTTTTATAAAAATATGGTTAATTCTACAACAAAAAACCCAAAAATCAGAGTTCCAAACCTTGTGCAAAATTAAAGAATTTTCTGCAAAATTTCATTCAAATATTGCACTTTTTATTTACAGCTCCACTGTGGGTACCGCCATTGGCCAAAATTAAAAAAATCAAATGTCATTAATCAAGAATTCAAAGTGTCGATAAGATTGTTCACACTCCCGCCAAACCAAAACCAAAATAAAAGTTAACGGATTATTTTTTTTCATTCCTTTATAGCCATTCAAACTTCACATATAATTTAACATTGAGCTCGCTTATCGGTGCAGTTTTTTAATGGAGAACTTGGGAAAGTGATAACTTTTGTTAAGAAAGTGTGAGCAATATTAAATTGTTATGGATATTAAACAAGAAGGTGAGTACTCTCTAAAAACATACATTTTATTGTTTAATAACTTAAAGCGTCAATGTAATAGCACCCCTGCGCGAAGCACTTTCTGTCATTTTTTTTAGCTTAGTCTAAAGTAAATTTTAGATTTAGATGGTTTGCCTCCGAGTGCCTTCTACAAATTCGGTACTAAAATGAAGAATATTGTTCTACCTTTTCATACAATAAGGAAGTTTCCTCCCGTTTTTTCCTTTTTCCGAGTTATGATAGATTAAAGCAGGGGTGTCAGATATGATTCTTGCTTGAGCAACTTTAATTCGTTATCACTGAAAGCCTTTTATATTTATTTATTTATATATTTTATATTTATATATAGGTGCTGGCTATCAATGCGTAATTACACGCAATTTTTTATTTGATAAATGGCTTGAAAGTCGAAAAAGTAATACAACATGGTCAACTCAAGCCAACCAAATCCTGGAAAACATCAAATGCAGTTGGCCTTATCAAGGTGTTGAGATTATTGAATTTGATCCCCTCTATGACCGAATTTATTTAGTATGCAAGAAGTTAGCAGAATTTTGGAAAGAAAATGCAAGCAGAAAAAATGCAATTATGAGAAATCATTCCTCTTGGCTTGGCAAATCTGAGACTGTCTTTTTAAGTTGTCGTGATGAAGATTATCCAAGTACATCACAACAACGAGGTCGTCCTAAAAAAAGTTTTGAAGAATGTTCTTCGCGGAGTAAACGAAGACGTGTGGCTGAAATTTCGAAATCCGACGAATCAATTGCCACAGCTTTGCGTAATAGTTCATGTAATTCGAATTTGGGAGAAGAAAACACGATGAGTGTAATGCCTTGTGAAGTACTGGCGCTTTTTGTGGAAGCAAAGTTTACAAAGAAGCAGTACTTACTTGTTCAGAATTTCGTCAAGACCAAGATTAAAAAAATGCACTGCCTAGCTACAAAATTATAAAGACTGAAAAAGAAAACTGCTATCCAGAATCCGACAAAATTAGTGTCACCGAGACAGGTGCCGAAGTGGACTTACAGACTTTACTTAACCACACGGCGACAAGAATTCTTACTTCGCAGAAAGACGTTCTTGACACTCTCAACAATGACTTACATAAAAGCCTACAGTTAGTAGGGAAATGGGGATTTGATGGAAGTACAGGCCAAAGCGAGTACAAACAAAGCTTTCATGATCCTTATGCTAAAGACAGCGATTTGTTTGTTACAAGTTACGTGCCATTGCAGCTCAAGTTAAAAAATAACAAAAATGAAGATGTTGTTGTTTGGAAAAATCCTCGACCGTCCTCAACACGATACTGTCGCCCATTAAGATTTCAATTTAAAAAAGAAACTACTGCTGTATCTGTTTTTTAAGAACAATATTACACTGAAAAAATAAATGCCTTGCAGCCTTTAACTATAACTATTAATGATAAAGAATGGACAGTCACTAACAACTTACGTTTAACTATGGTTGATGTCTCGGGTTGTCACTAATAAGGACCTTTTGAATAGACTTCTTTTAACTTCCGACCCACTTATTTCAAATGTGAGAAAATTGCTTACTAAAAAAAAAACATTTTTATCAGAAAATGCATTAAAATTGTTAAAAATCTAATTTACCAAACATATTATTTTTGTGAGAATTTGTTTACATTTTCTTTTTTATCTTGTAAGTTAAAACAAATAAAAATAATAATAATAAGTGTTTAATTAAAAAAAAAGCTTGTGTTATATTTTTGACCGCGTTTTGGGCGGGAATGCATTCATTTAATTTATTTTAACATTTAAGTTTAGCATTTCTTGGGATGTTAATGGGATAGTGAAGTAAATATATAGCCTATCCTACTCAACTGTCAAGTGTCAATATTTTGGTCCGATTTCTGAACAATTGTATACGCTATTTTATCCTTACTAAAAACGGTGTTCTGCCAATTTTTTTCAAATTTCTCTGAAAATTAACCATTTTATTCATATTTTAAATTTAAGGATATATGGGAGGTGGGCGTGTCCTTGGTCCAATTTTTTCGAGTTTTTGTGGATAATTAATTAATTTTTTTTTTAAAGTAAGCCTGCAAAATTTCGTTGCTCTAGGTAACCTCCTTCTATTTTTGGCCGCCATCTCTATGAGAAGGATCCACTGTGCGTTTAGCCCATTCAACAAAGTGCAAGTTTGAGGTAGGTAGGACTTACCATTGATTTTTAGCAATTTTTTTTTGTTGAAAGTGTCGCTCATTTTCTCCATATAAAATAATGTTTGATAATTTTTTTATATGAAAAAAAAGTGCGACACCTTCAACAAAACAATTTCCCAAAAATCAATGGTAAGTCCTAGCTTCCTCATACTTGCACTTTATTATACTTAAATTGAATGGGCTAAAAACTGCATACTAAATTTTTTTTTTGTAGAGAGCGTAAATAAAAAGTGCAATTTTGCACAAGGTTTGGAACTTTGATTTTTGGGGTTTTTGTTGTAGAACTAACCATATTTTTACAAAAAATGTGCGAAAAATAAAATATTTAAAAAATAGTTGCCCGTATTGTAAAAAATTCGCTGTACCTAAACTTTATTGACTAACTGTACATATGCCATAAAAAAAATTGAAAAATATTTATAAAATATGTAAACAGCGGATTTAGGTAATATTTTTTTGAAAGGGGGCGGTTGGGGATTTGTGCGTGCGCGAACGGAGCGACATATGTATGTTAAAAGTGGATTTTGTCCATATTTTTTTTAAAAAGCACTAACGGCCAAGGAGTTTATCGCGCTTTCGAAATGGTAATATTGTTTATGGACGATAAGAAATAGTGTGCATGGACGATATTTCCGCCGAGATTATTTCACATCAGCGTAAAGCTTACACGATTTTTAAAATGTTCTAAATTAATTCACTTTTCAACTATGCATTAATATCAGAATCTTAAAAAAATATTTTTTTGATCTTCTCCGAAGTGAACTAAAGTGAATGGCATTATTTCCACAAGTCTTCTAACATTGACTCACTTTTGGCCTGTGTGCTAATGTCATTGACACGCCACTGTAAATTTATGAAACATTTTCTCATATTTAATACCTATGCTTATATTATTTCATAAGCAAACATATTTGTTTAGGCGATTTTCATGACACTTTTATCGTAACACCTTTTTGTGTATACTCGTAGATTATAGAAGTTACCTTTTCAAATTCATGGCTTATGTGTATTTTTACAGTTTTTAAATTGCTAGAATACAAGTATACATAGTATCTATTGCGTCCCCTAAGCACCTTCGCCATATAGGGTTGTAGTGGATTATCAGCATAAAAGTATGGTTACATATACAAATAATCTCAATCAAAGCTCGTTTGTTAAACACCCCCTTTACACAGGAAAATCTCAGATTACTAGCCGTCAAATTTGTGCTTGTTATTCTCACAACTCAAGGAAAAGTTAAGTTTCTTCTCTGTGCCACCGTGATCAGTTTTTCTGCTATATTAAGCAATTTAAATATATTCAAACTTAATGCTTTATTAAAAATACCTGCAGATGCGAATTCGGATGTCAATTATTTTTAATAAATAATCTAGGTGAGTAAATTATGTGGTTTAGGTAAATAAGAAATGGAAAAGTTAGTAATTTTTAACTCAACTTTTTCACATTCCATTTTATTCTCATTTCGCTGCGTCCAAATTTTCACAATTATCACAAAATTAAAATGAATGTTGTTGTTTTCGAGCGCAGTATTGGTATAGTAAAACCGTTCAAAATTATTTGGTGTGTTTTTCTGCTAAGTAATAAAAGAAAACAGGGCATTTAATCATAATAAGCCATTTTTTGAAACAAAAAATTAGTACACTTATCCAAGAAAAAGTAAAATAAAAAGTACAGATGCATCCTGTTTTTTCAACAGACCTTTGCCAAATAATATTCGATAGTTACATTATTCTTACCTAATTAAAGATTATCTTTTAACGAGCAAATAGTCGATTCTCTTTATAGCTAGACCTTGAACATTTCCGCTGGAATAACCTATTGCACGAACTTCTTCTTCTTCTTATTTGGCGCTGTAACCGCCTAAGCGATTTTGGCCGAGTTCAGCAAAGCACGCCAGTCATTTCTCCAAGTGAAGCCAAGTCCTTCTCCACCTGGTCTTTCCATCTCAGTGGGAGCCTTCCTTTACCCCTGCTACCACCAGAGGGTTCCGAGTTGAATACTTTCAGAGCTGGAGCGTCGGTGTCCTTTGGGAAATCAAGTTTGAAAGTTTTTTTTTGCGAGACTTAGCTCTACAATTGCAAAATATTTACTTTCCGTGTTCGCATGGTATTCTGGGTTTTGGTATAACATAGAAAATCCGAAGATTAATCAAGTCAACCCAATAACTCTAAACTGATAAATTTGCACATTCATGCTTCTGGCATAAGGATGACGATATGTGAATTAAAAGCTTTAAAGGCGTGTTTCTCAGGTTTTCGGTTTTTTGAGTTATGACAGTATTGAAGTAAATGAGCTTTATGTTCATTTTCATAACATAGATATTGGATATTGAAGTTATTCGAACGTTCGCCACAATATTTATTGGGTAATTTTAAAAAAAATTTACTTAAAGAAGTTCTTAACTCGTCGATACTTTCCGGAATTCGCGATATTTACTCAGTACTTGTGAAAAAGTATCGAGTTCTCGATACTACTCAGTACTCATGAAAAGTATCGAGTTCTCGATACTACTCAGTACTAATGAAAAGTATCGATATTCTGTACTCGGTACTCGTATCGTTCTATCACTAGTCATTCCCCTTGCATTCTATTTGATACACCACATTATGATGTTGTTATTTCGGAATTCTGTCTTTTGTTTTTGTGAACAGTTTGCTTATTGTGTTGTGCGGTCTGTGAGCATATATAATGTCTTCGTTCTTTATTGTTCTCCTGAGCGCCTGGTTATTTGTTAGTCCAGGTACGTAAGTAATTCCAATGTACTTTTTATTATTAGTGTGTTTTGCCTGAAATTCTTTGTTATGATTTGTTTGACTACTTTTGTTTATCGCTGTTTCAATTAAATTATTAACTAGCACGTTCGGGTAGCTATTTTTGTGCAGTATGCTTCTAATTTTATTTCTGTTCTCCTCCGCGAACTCCTTGTTGCTGAGTATGTGTACTTTCTTGATCAGGCTAGCAGCGGTGTTGATTTTCTGTCTACATGGGTGATTTGAGTGATAATTAATGGCTCTACCCGACGATATATGCTCACAGACCGCACAACACAATAAGCAAACTGTTCACAAAAACAAAAGACAGAATTCCGAAAGAACAACAACATAATGTGGTGTATCAAATAGAATGCAACGGGGAATGATACAGAAAGCTGTAACAAATGCTACGTAGGCACAACAAAAATATCATTGGGTACAAGAAGTAACGAACATAGAGCGGATGAGAGAAACCAAAAGATGACAACAGCACTTGCACAACACTTGACGAAGCACAAACACTCAGGTTGCAAACAGAGTGGAAGCGAAGCCGAAGATGAAGACGAAAAACAGTGCAGTAGTAAACATGTGAAAGTGATCACAGTACAAGCAAAGACGGAGACGAAGATGAAGATGTTGCGCAAGCGGTCAGCTTGAAACAGTGCGGTACTGTTTTCAAAGACGAATCGCTTGCTGTGATGAGTTGTTTACAATTTATTTAACTGTTTGCAATTGTGAAAAAACGCGTTTTTTAAGAAATTGGCTAAATTTTTGGCAAAATGTAATCAAACGTATTAATTGGCATTCTTGTATATTCGAAAAATATCTGTCCATCTTGCCGTAACACATAATTCAAGTGGCGAAATTCTCCAAAAGTTGTCCTATACAAATTATTTCATGAATTGCTGTTTTTTCTTTATTTTCTTTTGATTTTATCTAAAAAAGGGTTTTATTTAGAAACAAATCTTCATATCATTCATCTTCCACTATGTACACTCGCCAGCTTGCCCGCAACGCAAGCAATTCGTCTTCGGCTTCGTCTTCATCTTCGTCTTCGGCTTCGCTTTCACTCTGTTTGCAACATCGAAAGAGGGGTAAAAAGGATAATGATACTAGAAAGCCTACGTATACAACAAAAACTAGAAAATGCGATTAACTTTAAAGAGGACTTGGACAACACAAACAATTTTTATGCAGCTGTAATTAATATTAAATATAAATAACAGCATAGGGTTAGAATTTTATTATATTGTGCCAAAATACTTAATTGGCAATAACAATATTTATGTGAATGTGAGTTTAAAGTAAAAATTAATGTAAATTATTTGTCGTTAACTATGTTTATTGTTCTTGTATCAGCGAATATTAGTTGCTAATCATGTTTATTGTTTATTTGCTTTTATGTTTTGAATAAAGACTCCCTGATGAAGACGCGACAGCGTTGAAACGCGTAGGAGTGAAAAAGGAAAATTTAATTTATTCGCTGTTTTCTTTCTGTTTAAATTAAGGCATCCTTATGAGCCATACTTTTAGCTTTATCGTACTTCAACTAATATATATTGATCATCACTTTCTGTGCCACAAATCTTGTTCCATTATTAATATAAGGTGGATTAAGGTAACGATAGAATTTTCAAATTAAAATTAGTCTACTACGATACACTCCGTTTAGCTGCCTATTCGCTTAGCTGTATTAGTGTAGCTGCACTTTTCCGGTAGAATGCGTATTTCAGAAGCAGCTTTATTCATAATACATGAACATGTTTCGTTTAACAGCATCGCGGGATCAATAAAATGATTTAATATTTCCATTTCGAAATGGTCTAAAGAATGCAAGGCTTCACAAAAACACAGTTTTAAATATCCAAGTGGTCTAATAGACAAATACATATGTATCGCCCTTTTACAAACTCATTTATATATACATACATACTTTATTCTAAACACCTCCCATATATATGTCTGCATACCAAATTTCAGGTTAATGTGACTTTTGGTTCCCAATTTATGGCTGGTTAAAAATTCCACTCCTATGGGATGTGACACGCCCCCTTTTACAAACCCATTTATATATACCTTACTATAAATATTTACCATAGATATGTCTGCATACCTAATTTCAATTTCATGTGACTTATGGTTTTGAAGTTATAGCTGACTAGCAAATGCCCGCTTGCTTCGCGGCGCCTAATAAGATCTTTTGCGTTGGCCAATTTAAAAATTGCGTTTAAAAGCAAAAGCAGTCTGTAAAGTACAAATTTTTAGTTTAAATTGAAACGACTAAAAAACGGAATCCTCCTCACACATATGCCATGAACAGTAGCGTTGTGAGATCTCCGCCAATCGTAATATTCTTCTATGATCCTGCAACTTCAGCATTGGTCCGGTGTACCATGTAAGCTAACAAAAGTCCTTATACGGAAACTCAAGAGCACAGATGAGCGTTTTCAATTATAGGAAGGCCAAGAATCCTCGCTGCCCCACAGGATGAAAAGTTTTCGCGTACATTGGCTAAATGAGTCGTGTGATCTCATGAATATCGTTCAAATGAAGCCATTGATATACCTATCGTGATCCTTCTTGGACAGATGTATTCGAATCTTTCCTTGTCAATTCGCCACTTTTACAATTCGTCTTAATATTTATGAATTGGTTTCTTTGAGTCTTACTACTGTAGTAACGGCAGCCGCGAGCAACTTCGTAAATCGGAGGTAGATGCAAGATCACGCTTACGCAGTGTGACGGTCAAAGCAGAACAAACCCCGTGGGGGTTTCTATATATTTCGAGTGCAGCGTCATCCATTGGGTCCCTTTGCTTGTCATGAAATGAATACGAATTATGAATTCCAATCAGATTTTATAAAAAATACGGATTTTCTAAATACCTAAACTCCAGGGGGTCGATTTTTGGCAAAGGAATTTTTCATCATACAGGTAGTCACGCTGCGAATTTGACAAAATCTGTTAATAAATACGACTTTTATAAGTAACTCCACTCCAGCGCCACCAGCGTGTTTTCTAGTAGCCTATAATAGAACCTCCGACAATTTGACTGGGCTCTATTGAGTGATTTTGAGTTTAGTCCGAAAAACGGAAAAGGCTATCATTTTGTGTATGTAATCTTCATTATCCTGAGTTTCGCCCGAAAAAAAATTCACGAGAAAATTTTGATTCCCTCCATAGTAAGTACATGGAAACCAAAAGCGAAAAGTGAACCGGTTCAGGGAAGATGAAACTCATGATAAGGCTGAATATGTCTCGAATGAAAAAAATCATCATGAAAGTAATAATCGTTTCGAATGTGTATTAACGAAATAGGTTCATAAATACGGCTTTTATAAATAACTCGACTTCAGCACCACCTAGCGGGTCCATTTTTCGCAAGCGCTTTTTTTATTATGCTTACGAAATCGGTTCATAAATACAACTTTTATAAATAAGTCGCCTCCCGCGCCACCTAGCGGCTCCGCTTTTGGTAAACGTATTTTCCACTATGCTGAAACTATACCTTTTGAATTTGAAAGAAATCGGTTCATAAATACGACTTTTATAAACAACTCGACTCCCGCGCCACCTAGCGGGCCTATTTTTAGTAAACGTGTTTGCCATCATGCTGGTAGCTTACATTTTGAATTTAAAAGAAATGGGTTCATAAATACGATTTTTAAAAGTAACTCGACCCCAGCGCCACCTACCGAGTTTTCTGGTAGCCTATAATAGGACCATATATGTAAGGTATAACCTCTGAAAATTTGACTTAAATCTATGCAGTAGTTTTTGAGTTAACTCCGAACAACGAAAACGGTTATTTTATATATATAGATGAAAATTTCCACCTGGGATGTGCCACACCTCCTTTTACAAACTCATTTATATATATTCTATACTATACTATAAACATCTAAGATATGACTGCATACCAAATTTCAATTTCATGTGACTTAAGGTTTTGAAGTTATAGCTGATAAAAATTCCCACCCCTATGGGATGTGCCACACCTCCTTTTACAAACTCATTTATATATATATTTCTATAAGCGCCTACCATATCTATATGGTTCCGAAGTTATGGCTAATAAAAAATTCCACACCTATGGGATGTGCCACGCTCCCTTTTACAAACTAATTTCGTTATAGCCCGCTATAAGCACCTACCATAGCTATGCCTGCATACCAAATTTAAAGTTAATGTGACTTATGCTTTCGAATTTACAGCTGATAAAAATTCCACATCTGCAGGATGTGGCCGGCCACGCCTACTTTTAGAAATTCCTTCTTTTATACCTTAATATAAGCACCTACCGTAGATATCTCTGTATACCAAATTTCAAGTTCATGTGACTTTTGGTTTCGAAGTAATAGCTGATAAAAAATTCCACGCCTAGGAGATGTGCCACGCCCCCTTTCATAAACTCGTTCATATACACTTTACTATAAGAACCTACCATAGCTGCGCCTGCATACCAAATTTCGAGTTCGTGGGGCTTATGGTTCCCAAGTTAGAGCTGATAAAAAATTTCACGCCTATGCTCTGCCTGCAAACAAAATTTCAAGTTCGTGGGGCTTATGGTTCCTAAGATAGAACTGATACAAAATTTCACGCCTATGTGAGGTGCCACGCCCCCGTATCGAATCCCAATTTTTTCCTCCCTATTATAGGCCCTGGTGTCATGGCAATACTCTGTCAAAATTTCATCCGATTCTGCCGTCCGTTTAGGCTGCAACCTGGCACATACATACGTACTTCCGCGTAGATATCTATCCTTCTTCCAGCTTAAAATAATTTTTGGGGATATCTCGGCCAAAGGGCCACCTATTGCGTAAGTTTTAACTCCAAATATTTACCAATTGGCTAATTGTATTCTAATTATGCGCCAGATCGGCAAAATAATGCAGTTTTTAGGAATATTCCGACCCTAGTGCCACCTAGCGAGTGCATTTTTGGTCAGAATATATTTATTTTGTAGGTGCTGACACATGTTCCAAATATAAACCAAATCGGTCCAGCCGTTTAGTAGTTTAGTGACATTAATTACACGGAAAACTCTATGAAATTGTGAAATCGTGACGTCTCAACATCCTTCATTTTTCTGCAACAATAACAAAAAGTTTCAAATTTTTTTAAATCGAAAAACCTTCCACACAGAAAGTCCTAAAAAGTACTTTTTACAGAATTGAAATCGGTTCAGCCGTTTGGTCAGGCATCGCCGTCATACGGAAAACATTTCATTTTTATATATATAGACTAGCAGAGCACCCGATGTCGTTCGGGGTAAACAAATCAAAACATAAAACAGTAATACAAATAATCAGTTCAGCATAAATTAGAGGATAAAAGCTATTTTCTTTCTGTTTAAATTAAGGCATTCTTATGAGCCATACATTTAGTTTGATCATACTGTAACTAATATATATTGATCACCACTTTCTGTACTACAAATCTTGTTCCATTATTAATATTAGGTGGATTAAGGTAACGATAGAATTTTTTGAGTCTACTATGATACATTCCGTTTAGCTTCCTATTCGTTTAGCTGCACTTTTCCGGTCGAATGCTTATTTCAGAAAGAGTGTTATTCAGTATACATGAACATGTTTCGTTTAACGGCATCGCGGGATCAATAAAGTGATTTAATCTTTCCATTATAAAATGGTCTAAAGACTGTAAGGTTTCAAAAAATTACAGTTTTAAATATCCGAGTGGTCTAATAAATGAATACATATTTATCCCCCTGGATACCAAATTTCAGGTTCATGTGACTTATGGCTCCCAATTTATGGCTGGTTAAAAATTCCACTCCTATGGGATGTGACACGCCCCCTTTTATAAGCTCATTCATATATACCTTACTATAAACACCTACCATAGATATGTCTGATAAAAAATCCCACGCCTATGGGATGTGCCACGCCCCCTTTTACAAACTCATTTATATATATCTTATTATAAGCACCTATTATAGATATGCCTTTATACCAAATTTAAAGTTCATGTGACTTATGGTTTCGAAGTTATAGCTGATAAAAAATTCCACGGCCCACTTTATTAACTCATACAAATTCACCTTAATATAAGCACCTACCGTAGCTCTGCCTGCATACCAAATTTCAAGTTCATGGGGCTTATGGTTCCCAAGTTATAGCTGATACAAAATTCCATGCCTACGGGATTTGCCACGCCCCCTTTTATAAGCTCATTCATATATACCTTACTATAAACACCTACCATAGCTGTGCCTGCATACCAAATTTCAAGTTCGTGGGGCTTATGTTTCCACAGTTATAGCTGATAAAAAATTTGACGCCTGTGGGAGGTACCACGCCCCCTTGTCGATTCCCAAATTTTTCTCCTATTATAGGCCCAGGTTTCATGGCAATACTCTGTTAAAATTTCGTTCGATTCTGTCCGTCCGGTTAGGCTGCATCCTGGCACATACATACATACATACATACTTCCACAAATATATAGTAGATATCTATCCTTCTCTAAGCGTAAAATAATTTTTGGGGATATCTCGGCCACAGGGCCACCTATTGCGTAAGTTTTAAGTCCAAATATTTATTTTCAATTGGCTAAATTGTATTCTAAATATGAGCCAGATCGGCAAGAAAACCCAGTTTTTAGGAATAATCCAACCCTAGCGCCCCCTAGCGAGTGCACTTTTGGTAAGAAAATTTCTTTTCTAGGTGCTGACAAATGTTCCAAATATGAACCAAATCGGACTAACCGTTTAGTAGTTTAGTGACATTTAATGTACAGAAAACTCTATGAAATTGTGAAATCGTGACGACTCGGCATTCTTCATTTTTCGGCGCCAACAACAAAAAATTTCAAATTTTTTTAAACCGAAAAACCTTCCACACTGAAGGTCCAAGAAAGTGCTTTTTACAGAATTGAAATCGGTTCAGCCGTTTGGTCAGGCATCGACGTTATACGGAAAACATTTCATTTTTATATATATAGACTAGATCGCTCTTACCCGCTTCGCTGAGTGTATGAAATTTCTACGTGCTATATTAGATGTAATTTATTTTAATTAAACTCAACATACTGGAGTCCCTGCTATACATATGTTGCTTAGAAATAAAGCCTTTTCAAGACTCTTCCGATTAAAACATAGATTGTAATAACTCATTAAACTTATANTATACGGAAAACATTTCATTTTTATATATATAGACTAGATCGCTCTCACCCGCTTCGCTGAGTGTATGAAATTTCTACGTGCTATATTAGATGTAATTTATTTTAATTAAACTCAACATACTTAAAATATGCGAAAATCAGGCGATTTGATTTTATTTAATATCTTCAAAATATTTTCATACTAAAACTATCTTAAACCTCTCTCTTACGATACTTTTTCATACTTATGTACATTTAGTTTAGAAATGAAGCCATTTCCAAATGATTTCGATAGATATCCATATTATAATAATTCATTGAAATGATTGAAAATTTTCAAATTTACTTTTTATACCGTTAATTCCTATAATTCAAGTTGAATTTGAATTTTCAAACATGTGGGGACTGCACTGCTATACATATGTTGCTTAGAAATAAAGCCTTTTCAAGACTCTTCCGATTAAAACATAGATTGTAATAACTCATTAAACTTAAATATAATTGTATTTGAATTTAGATTTATAACAGGCGGCAATCCTCTTCAAAGACCTCAGTTTAAGCTGAACATTTCTACTTTAAACTCGACTTTTAAAACGGGTGGCAACCCTCTTCCAATTATTTTCCTACTAAAACCCTATTAAATCCCTCTTGTCTGACGTCACTATTGTGATACATATTCCAATTATCAAATTCCTTTAATTCAAGAAGAATTTGATTTTTCAAACAGACGGTAACCCTCCTACATGTAGTTTAGAACTAAAACCTTATCAAAAACTTTTGATTGATACCCATATTGTAGTAATTCATTTAAATTAAATGAATTTAATTTGTAAACGGGTGGCAACGCTTGTAAAACTTCTTCTTCTTCTTTTTTGGCGCTGTAACCGCCTAAGCGATTTTGGCCGAGTTCAGCAAAGCACGCCAGTCGTTTCTCCTCTGTGCCAACTGACGCCAATTGGAAACGCCAAGTGAAGCCAAGTCCTTCTCCACCTGATCTTTCCATCGCAGTGGGGGCCTCCCTCTTCC
>NW_016157152.1:504221-544138 GCF_001687245.7 Rhagoletis zephyria | reverse complement strand
GTTATATATCTTATTATTAGCATCTACCATAGATACATATGTCTGTATACCAAATTTAAAGTTCATGTGAATTATGGTTTCGAAGTTATAACTGATAAAAGATTCCATGTCTACAGGATGTGCCACGCCCCTTTTATAAAATCATCCATATGCACCTTACTATAAGCACCTAAACTTATTCATATACACCTTACTATAAGCACCTAACATAGCTGTGCCTGCATACCAAATTTCAAGTTCATGTGACTTATGGTATCGACGTTATAGCTGATAAAAAATTCCACGCCTATGGGATGTGCCACGCCTCCTTTTACAAACTCATTTATATATATCTTATTATAAGCATCTACCATGCTATGCTCGCATACCAAAGTTCTAGTTCATGTGACTTATGGTTCCGAAGTTATAGCTGATAAAAAATTGCACGCCTGTGGGAGGCGCCACTCCCCCTTGTTTATTTATTTATTTTTTTCTCCCTATTATAGGCCCAGGTGTCATGGCAATACTCTGTCAAAATTTCGTTCAAGTATGTCCATCCGTTTAGGCTGCAACCTGGCACATACATACATACATACATACTTCTACAAATATATAGTAGATATCTATCATTATCCCAGTGTATAAGAATTTTAGGAATATCTCGTCCACAATGCCACCTATCGTGTACATTTTTAGTCCCTATATTTATTTTCAATTGGCTGAATTGTATTCTTAATATGAGTCAGATCGGCAAGAAAGTGCAGTTTTTAGGATATTCCCACCCTAGCGCTACCTAGCATAGTGCATTTTTGGTCAGATTATTTCTTTTCTAGGTGCTGACACATGTTCCAAATATAAACCAAATCGGTCCAACCGTTTAGTAGTTTAGAGACATTAATTACACGTCTCAACATCCTTCATTTTTCGGCAACAATAACAAAAAATTTCAAATTTTTTTAAATCGAAAAACCTTCTACACAGAAGGTCCAAAAAAGTACTTTTTACAGAATTGAAATCGGTTCAGCCAAACCAAAAGGGTCAAGCATCGCCGTCATACGGAAAACATTTCATTTTTATATATATAGATATAGATATAGACTAGCCAATGCCCGCTTGCTTCGCGGCGCCTAATAAGAACTTTTGCGCGAGCCAATGCAAAATTAGCGTTTAAAAGAAAAAACGGTATGTAAAGTAAAAAATTGAAACAACGAAAGAGCAGAATTCTCCTAATACATACACCAAATATAATGGCGCTTTGATGCCATATGGAATATTAATCCCTTTCGATGTCATGAGCTTTGCCGATGGTCTTATTTGCACCTGTGAAATCTCTGCCAAGCGTGCATAATCTTCCTTGATCTTGAAACTACAACATTGGTCCGATGCGTAAGCCAATAAAAGTCCTTATAAGGAAACCTAAGAGTACGGATGAACATTTTCTGTTATAGGAGCACCAAGAATCCTCCCTGCCCCAGAGGATGAAAAGTTTTACCGTGCATTGGCTAAAGGAGTCGTGTGATCTCTTGAATATTGTTCAAATAAAGCCACTGATTTACCTAACGGGCTCTTTCTTGGACGAATGTGGTGGAATCGAAATTTCGTTAATCGGAGGTAAATGCATGATCGAACTAAAGGTGTATGAGGGCGTCTGACAAAGGTGCGCTTACACAATTTCATTTAGCCACCTGGAAAGTAAATTCGTATAAAATAAACATAGGGCCAAAGCAGACCAAACACATTGGATTTCTATATATTAGGGCTGCAGCGCCATTCGTTGGTCCCTTTTCTGCAAAACCATTGCTTATCATGAAATAAATACGCGTTATGAATTTCAACCAGGTTGTATAAAAATAAGGATTTTCTAAATATCTCGACTCCAGCGCCACCCAACGGGTAGATTTTTAGGAAGCGAATTCATCATACAGGTAGCTCACATTGCAAATTTGAACGAAATCGGTCAATAAATACGACTCTTATATCGTAAGGATGAACTGTTAAATAGTTAGTTTTACAGCTTCTTTTAACCCATTTTTGTGAATACAGTAATTGTCGACATGTGTCGTAAGCACTTTTTGAAATGAAATCTTCTGCGATGACATGCCCATTTACCAAAATTTCTCTGCAATGAGCATTTCGCTTGGGATGAAACTGACTAGACGTGGGTAACTCAGCACTGTGCTGAGTTACTGTGCTGACTCTTAGAACTGTGCCGCACGCTCAGACTCACCTCTGAAAAAATTTGTAACTCAGTAACTTAGTTTATGTGCTGAGCTATACATTCTCAGTGTGCTACAGAGTCGATACGGTAACTCAGTTGATGTGCTGACACTTGCATAGCTCGGTGCGGCTTGCATTGTTTAGAACTGTGTCGATGTGGTAACTCAATTGATGAGCTCACACATTCACACAATACGATCTTCCAAAGAGTACCATAATAGATGGCATCACTAGACTAACCATCAATTGAATATACGACTACCAAATTTAAAAAGAAGCAAGGCGAATAGCCAAGTTATGCATACTTGCACTGCTTTACCATTTTTACGTAAAAATCAAAACCAAACAGAATTCTACATGTGAAGTGCTATGCGTTGGGTAACCGCTTACATGCATAGCCCATTTAACAGATTCTTATGTGACAACTCTCAAGCAAAACTAAGTAGGGAATTATTTTGCAAATGAACACCAGTTGAAATCAGCTTTGTAAAATTTTTCCGGCCAGCTACGAACAGAAGCTAAGGATAACCTTTTCTAAATCGATTTCGATTACTAACATCATCAATAATTTCGATGTACATACCAATTGTGCGATAGCACACTTGTGCCAGCTCACTGTGCTGACTCATTAAAGTGAGTTGGAGTTACTGAGTCAGCACACGAAAATTTACAGAGTTACCCACCCTTAAAACTGACAGATCTCTTGCGATGGTTGTACGCTAATGGAGACAGCAAGTAAAAGTGTTCTAACACGATATGAGAATTTTAGTTTGTATGGGAGGTGCCACGCACCCTCTTCTATTACCTACCACTTTTTGCCATAAGACTCTCACACCTGCTCTCAGAGAGCACTCTTCAACAAACCGACTTATGCGAGCAGTGGAACCACATCTCCCGCTCATTAAGTACCGCCGCCGAAGAAGTAGTCGAATTTCAGGGAGCCCGAAAGAACAACCGGTACGATAAGGAGTGTCAGGAAACTGCAGAGAAAAAAGATGCCGCCTAAAGGGCCACGCTGCGATCGGGCGAAACACGCGCTATGTGGGACCGCTACAGGGATCGAAATACGTGAGTACGAAGAGCTTGAAATGCTGGCCGACAGGAAGAATGCCCGAAAATTTTACCAGAGAGTTAGGCGACTTACGGAAGGTTTCAAGACCAGGGCGTACTCCTGTAAAAACAACAATGGTGACCTAGTTACCGATGTTCAGAACGTACTTAAATTATAGAGGGAACACTTCTCCACCCTACTGAATGGTAGCAGCACGAAAAGTTGTGGAAAAAAGAACCCGAGCCCCCAGTCGATGATGACGGAGTCGATGTTCCACCGCCTGACTATGACGAGGTACAAGTAGCAATAACGCGGCTGAAAAACAGCAAAGCTGCTGGAGCTGACAGCCTGCCAGCTAATCTATTCAAGTACGGTGGCGAGGAGTTGATAAGGTGCATGCATCACCGCTTATGCAGAATATGGGCAAATGAACGCATGCCCGACGACTGGAATTTAAGTGTGCTCTGCCCAATCCACAAGAAAGGCGACCCCGCCATAGCATATTGTGTGAAAGACTGAAGCCCACCGTCAATGAACTGATTGGGCCTTATCAGAGTGGCTTTAGGCCTGGAAAATCCACCATAGGCCTGGTATTCACAATACGCCAAATTTTGGAAAAGACCCCCGAGAAAAGAATCGACACTCACCACCTATTGGTCGACTTTAAAGCCGCTTTCGACAGCACTAAAAGGAGTTGCCTATACGCCGCTATGTCTGAATTTGGCATCAATGCCAAACTGATACGGCTGTGTAAAATTACGTTGAGCAATACCACCAGCTCCGTAAGAATTGGGAAAGACCTCTCCGAGCCGTTCGCCACCAAACGAGGTTTCAGACAGGGCGACTCCCTTTCATGTGACTTCTTTAATCTGATGTTGGAGAAGATAATAAGAGCTGCAGAACTGAACCGCTCAGGAACAATTTACTACAAGAGCGTGCAATTGCTGGCTTATGCCGATGACATCGACATCATCGGTAACAAAAACCGCGAAGTCTGTTCTGCCTTTTCCAAGTTGGATAGGGAAGCAAAGCGCATGGGTCTGGTGGTAAACGAGGACAAGACGAAGTATCTCCTGTCATCAAACAAACAGTCAGCACATTCGCGCCTTGGCACCCACGTCACTGTTGACAGTTACAATTTCGAGAAAGTAGCTTACTTGGTTTACTTGGAAACCAGCATTAACACCGATAATAATGTCAGCATGGAAATTCAACGCAGAATCACTATTGTCAACAAGTGCTACTTTGGATTGAGTAGGCAATTCAGGAGTAAAATCCTCTCTCGACGTACGAAAACCACACTCTATGTCACTTATCATGCCCGTGCTGGTATATGGCGCAGAAGTATGGACAATGNGTTTTACAACGATATAGACATAGTGCAGCGAATTAAAATACAGCGGCTGCGCTGGCTTGGCCATGTCGTTCGAATGGACACCGACGCTCCAGCTCTGAAAGTATTCAACTCGGAACCCGCTGGTGGTAGCAGAGGAAGAGGGAGACCCCCACTGCGATGGAAAGATCAGGTGGAGAAGGACTTGGCTTCACTTGGCGTTTCCAATTGGCGTCANACATAGTGCAGCGAATTAAAATACAGCGGCTGCGCTGGCTTGGCCATGTCGTGCGAATGGACACCAACGCTCCAGCTCTGAAAGTATTCAACTCGGAACCCTCTGCTAGTAGCAGGGGAAAAGGAAGGCTCCCACTGAGATGGAAAGACCAGGTGGAGAAGGACTTGGCTTCACTTGGCATTTCGAATTGGCGTCAGTTGGCACAGAAAAGAAACGACTGGCGTGCTTTGTTGAACTCGGTCAAAATCGCTTAGGCGGTTGCAGCGCCAAATAAGAAGAAGAAAATATCGGAATGAAATTTTGTACAAATTATGTTTGAATGACTAGCAACTTCTGGTCATAAAATGGGCAAGATCGAATAGGGATCACGCCTACCAACCATATAATTAAAAACTCTTTAAATTTTTCATCAATTTCTGGTATTTTTTTTAAGCTCTTGCGCACGGCATAAACATAAAGATTATAATGCGAATTCCTTTTTGTTACAAATTAATTAAATTATATTAAATTCAATAAGATAATATGAGGTACACTGGCGATCATAAGTGAGTGAGTTTTGTTAAATATTTGCAATGTTTTTCAAGTTAAAGTTTTTGTTATGTCAAGTCCCAGTGAACACGATGAAGAAGTCTGATGAGGAGATGTGGTGATCTCCTAAATATCGGCTATAACTTCTACCATTTGTAAATTATTGTTGTTTTCCACCACATTTTATTCAATAGAGAAAATTGTTGCATATAAATATGAACTTTTTAATCTGAATTTGAAATTCTAGTAAAAAAGCTCCAAGTTTTAAGCGGATAAAAATCCCGTTGATTTTTAATAAGTTCTTTTGGTGACGGCTTTTGCGGTTTTTTCATATAAAAAGTGCAATTTATAAACACCAGCGTTGATTTTCAGTGATAGTTCAGTGGCCAAAACTAGTGCATCTTGTTCGAAATCTTTCGAAAGCTCTTTAGCTTTCTTCATTTTATCTTTTCGGCAACAACCCTCAAAATTTTTAGTTGGCCTACCAGCAGAAAATGTCTCTTACCAAACTTAGACCCGATTAAGGATGGCTTATTTAAGTAGCGACTGTTGATTATCTTCAACAATTCATTTTCAGATCATATATTTAATCTGCGCTCAAATGGCCAATATTGGCTATTTAAATATGATATCTACATACATATATGCAACCCTGTGTTTGTACCAAACAACCAAGATTGATAGATAGGTTGTTTTGGCAAGATGCCAAACTACAATCAGCTGTTCAGCACAAAATGTAAACAAACAACAATCTCAAGGAACAAGCAACATTGTTGCCACTTTTTTGGCATATTTAAATAAAGTTCATCTGAAACACAACGAAAGCTAAATGGAATTTACATAAATAGCAATCCAAAATTAAACTTAATTGCCGTTTAAATATTTATTTGAAATTGGCCCTTGGAACACACAAATTGTGACAAGTCTACTTTAAATTCGAGGCAATCAATATTTGCAGCAAGAAACCACCTCTTTTTCGGAAAAATTTTGTCCACTTTCTGAATAGGGCTTCGCGAATAAGTATTCCATTTACCAAAGTTAATTCTATCATTAGATCTTAAACTGATATTACCAGAAAAAAATCTATTATTCCATCAAGTCTTTAATTTTTAGGAGTCGACAGCCAAAATATAAAAATTTTCCGTCTTGAAATTTTGGGAGTCATGTTGAAAATAGAAAACAAATGTATGGGCGCCGCAGCTAGGCGCAGAATTTTTTTGTGGATTCTATTAATGTATAACGTATGAGGAATGAAATACGAACTGATGCAGTAAAAAGAAACAGCTATACTTTCGGAAGCAACAAATATTGTTTTTCCACTCACACAGATACTGTCAAAATTTCCAAGAAAATTTTTGTATTGAAAAGACTCATGACCTTAACGTTTGGCCTGTTTAAGTTTTGAGGCATAGGATTTTTTTAATATTATTTTGGGGACTTTATTGTGGCAATTTGAGTTATCCAATTAGACGATAATTAGTTCAGTTATATTTAGGTGCCCTTTTATGGGTCCCAACGAAAAATATTTCCCTAATCCGTTGTACAAACCTGAAATGAATGTGGTACAAGCAAACTTTGGGAAAGCGCTCATAGCCGCTTTAATTTTTCCTTTTCATCGTTTAAAAATCTTGGATAAAGTGGTTTTCACATATTTCACTATATCCCTCGCCCTTGCATAGTCTCTAATATTTTTTTGCTTACTTTGCACTTTATTGTCATTATACGTTGTGATTTTGCAGAGAGATCAAGCAGTTTATGATTCTTGTTACGTTTTCCGCACCCCTGGGTTTTCCTTCTACCGTTTTCCTATTCTGTAAAGCCGACATTTCCTTTGTAAATAATGTTTTTATTAAGTCTCATAGAGACAGGGTTCGGATTTACCTCATTCTAGCCCCTCGCTCGCTCGTTAGTTTGCCCTGCGCTTGCGCAACCCACGAGCAACACGCGAGGCTGTTTGCAAACGAGCACTCGTTAAGTACGAGCGCACGCGCTGAGCAGCCAGCGAGCGAGGAAACAAACGAGGGCAGCGCAAGAATAGAGCGGCAAGCAAACGAGGACTTCATTAGCTCTGCCCTCGCGAGGGCGTCGCTGCGAGCGAGTCTAATGAGGCAAGTAGATTAGACAGGCAAACGGATGGTTTGGTCAGAAAAAATGTATGGAATAAAAATTGCATCAACTAAGAATTTCGAGATGCAGATATGTATATACATATATGTATATATACACATATGTATATATTCAATGCCCAAAAAGGCATGTGTTGTATAGTACACTCGGAGCGCTCGCTCGTCGCTCACTCGTCTTACGTAGCGAGTCTTACGAGCGAGTATGCAGGCAGCTACTCTCCTCGGCACTGCGAGCGACGCAACACACAGGCTGTGTGACACATCAGCCTCGCTCGTTTAATAGGAGCGCGAGCAAAAAAGCGGTGCTAGCTCGTTTGCCGAGCAAGCCAAACTTCTCGTGCCTCGCCTCATTGCTGCTACGAGTACGAGCTGCGAGCGCCTCGTTGCCTGCGAGGCATTCAGTAGGAGTTTGCTAGCTCGAACTCCGAGTTTTTGCCTACCCTGGATAGATAGCACGTTACCTTTCGTGGCATTGAGTTTCGGTATACAAAATTTACAAGCAAGTTTTCAGAGTACGTTCGCTTTCAAGAAAATTATTTCACCATTATAACATACAACGAGATAATTTTAGTGGATTGCTTGTTGAGATTGCACAGTAGATTTTGGTATACTTAGTTTGGTTCCTGTGGTTACCAGATTTTTTTAAAATCTGCTTAGAAATTTTCCGCATTTCATTCCGCATACGTTAGATCAATTGAGAGAATGAGTATAGTAATGTTACAACTTTATCAGCTCCAAAACAAATTTTCTTACTTAAAACAATGACTGAGAAAATAAATGAAGTTAAAACAAAGTTTTTTCAACAAGTTATTGGGCCTTAAAAATACTCAGTTTTCGTTGCACACACAATTTCATTATTCGCGTTTTGCTTACTATGATTTTTTGGATACCATTATGTTTATATGTAGCCAAATTTTTCCAAACAAAGTTGTGTTTACTCTTAAGTAGACAATATTCTTGCATATTTAACACAAATTTGTTTGAAAAAAGTAAGTGCGCCTGAGTCACACTGAAGAAGTGAAACTTACGTTACGTATCTCTTTTTTCTCATAACCAATAAATGTACATACTTAACATGTACATAGAGAGAACGTAAAGTATAGAGAAGGACCGAAAACTGTGAAGGCCACATTTTTCGAGCCAACTGAACAAGCGAAGCGCATTTAAAGAGCGACAAATATTTGGAATACTTAACAGCGAAAGCAAAATACAAAGCAGAAAAGAAGAATATTAACAGAGCTAAATCTCACGAGAGCGTTTGGAATGTTAATTAAATATGAATATTGGTGATTTTTGGGAAAATTTTCAAATAGAAACCCCAAGTAAAAAAATTAAATTTTTTTTCGGTGATTTGTACAAGTAACATGAAATAAACTCGAAAATATTAGGTAACATTTTCCGATTTTTGTGATATTTTATTAATGATTGCAAATAGAAAACTCCAATAAGTGTGTTTTGTGAAAACATTTTTTGATAAAAAAAATCCTTTTCCGGTGATTTCTACAAATACCGTGAAAATAATTCGAAAATGTTGTATAGGATTTTTTCAATTTTTGGATTATTTTATGCGATTTTCAATTATAAAACTTTATTGTTAGATTTTTTGTAAATAGATTTTTAGGGGAAAAAATAATTTCTTCTCGGTAATTTGTACACAATACATTAAAATAAATCGAAAATATTATATAACATTTTCCAATTTTTGTGATATTTTCAAGTAAAAAACTATTGCTAATTTTTTGAAAAAAAAAACATAAATCTGCGAAAAGAATTATTTTCCATTTTTTTGTAGAGATCTCCCTAAACTAAGTCGAGAGTCTATATGAATTTTTTCCGTATTTTCGATATTTATGAAAATAATTCACTTTTTAATTATTTTCGACTTGGAAACTTTTTTTAAAAATACTAAAAATCTGAAAACGTCGGATTTTCGCAGCAATTAGTAAAGATCTAGCTAATCTAAGCCGAAACTATTTAACAAATTTTTCAAAATTTTTCAATATTTATTCAGTTTTCAAATATTTTCTAATAAAGTCGTGTAAGTTGCCATTGGATGGGTGGCAGCTTCGCTACTCATGTGCATATTTGTCCCCCACATTGTCATTTAAATATCTAACTTATTAATAACTAAACCTAAATTTATAAAGCACATATTTGTAAACTTCATTTCATTACCTATTTCTGCTACCAAATTTTTCATGCATCCAAAAAGACAAACAAATGAAAATGTAAGTATGTATGCATTTATAAATTTACATATGTACATACATATATACGATTGATCTGCTTTCGTCTTCCCCTCGCCGCTTCCATCAACACAAATTATTCAGTTTCTGCGAATCGGCACCAGATTGGCACGTGCGCGAAACCATTAACCCCACGTTTACGAAGTATTTAGATTTTCGCATAACTTTGCATTTAATAAGGCAATACTTGTACATTTTGTATGGAGAATAATAACAATTAATTTAAAATTCTGCATGTAACCATGTTCTCGACGATAATGTAACTTTCATGAAGATTAAACATAAAAAGCGTTGTAAAATAGTGTGTTATTAACAGCTGGAACCAAAAAAACTATGTCCGCTAAAATGGGTTAAACGCAAACTTGAATTGACATTTTTACACGCATGCATGCATACATACATATACACATGTACAGTGGAATAGCACTAACTTGGACATCGCATTGGTTGTACTATAATGTGTTTGAATCTTTTTATGGTACTGAAGATTTGGTTACGGATATAAAAAATTTAAAATAATCTGTGATATATAAATATATATTTATAAACGCTTTAAAGTATAAAAATTTTTAAAATTAAAAAATAAATGAAATCATTTTTTTGCATTTATACAAATGGNGAGTCTATATGAATTTTTTCCGTATTTTCGATATTTATGAAAATAATTCACTTTTTAATTATTTTCGACTTGGAAACTTTTTTTAAAAATACTAAAAATCTGAAAACGTCGGATTTTCGCAGCAATTAGTAAAGATCTAGCTAATCTAAGCCGAAACTATTTAACAAATTTTTCAAAATTTTTCAATATTTATTCAGTTTTCAAATATTTTCTAATAAAGTCGTGTAAGTTGCCATTGGATGGGTGGCAGCTTCGCTACTCATGTGCATATTTGTCCCCCACATTGTCATTTAAATATCTAACTTATTAATAACTAAACCTAAATTTATAAAGCACATATTTGTAAACTTCATTTCATTACCTATTTCTGCTACCAAATTTTTCATGCATCCAAAAAGACAAACAAATGAAAATGTAAGTATGTATGCATTTATAAATTTACATATGTACATACATATATACGATTGATCTGCTTTCGTCTTCCCCTCGCCGCTTCCATCAACACAAATTATTCAGTTTCTGCGAATCGGCACCAGATTGGCACGTGCGCGAAACCATTAACCCCACGTTTACGAAGTATTTAGATTTTCGCATAACTTTGCATTTAATAAGGCAATACTTGTACATTTTGTATGGAGAATAATAACAATTAATTTAAAATTCTGCATGTAACCATGTTCTCGACGATAATGTAACTTTCATGAAGATTAAACATAAAAAGCGTTGTAAAATAGTGTGTTATTAACAGCTGGAACCAAAAAAACTATGTCCGCTAAAATGGGTTAAACGCAAACTTGAATTGACATTTTTACACGCATGCATGCATACATACATATACACATGTACAGTGGAATAGCACTAACTTGGACATCGCATTGGTTGTACTATAATGTGTTTGAATCTTTTTATGGTACTGAAGATTTGGTTACGGATATAAAAAATTTAAAATAATCTGTGATATATAAATATATATTTATAAACGCTTTAAAGTATAAAAATTTTTAAAATTAAAAAATAAATGAAATCATTTTTTTGCATTTATACAAATGGTGTTCAAGGCACATTGACCACCTGTACAAAAATCGTGGCGCGTCATGGACAAAAATGTTACACTTTCGGACCGAAAAATGTGAAAATGAGCTAAGTTGCCACGTTACATTTGTGAACTTCCGATAAAACCACATTTGTTTGTGATTTTAGAAGTTTTGATTTTATTCAAAAAAAAATATTGTCGTTTCCCGCAGAAAACGTTTACTTTTATTTAATGTTTATTAAAATGACACCTTAAAATATTAGTTAATGATTGAAATATTGGTTGGGAAAAGAGAAATTTAGTGTTTTGCCAAAAATTACCAAAATTCGAGATAACTTATTTTACTGGACATAAAGAAATATGTGCCACTTTTCACTTGGCTGGCCGAGATTTCTTCAATTTTATATTTTAGAATTTTTGTGTCGGATTGAAAAAGTTGCGCTTGATGGTGATGAATTTGCGGGGAGCAGGCTGCAGTTGTGTTAATGAATGAATTAACTTGGCCTTGAGAAATACGCGCATGCGTTTATGAATGAAATAGTTATTGTTGTGTTTGAAAATGCGCGTAATTATGCATGCGGCCGTGAGTTGTACATACCCAGTAGAAATTTGATGCATACGACATTACTGTTGGTGGCATGAGCTTGCTGCTGTGTATACGTGCCAGTATAAATGAACGTTCATTTCCATTTAACACGCGTGGTTTCTCAGAGCGTATGCGTACTCTAACCATACACTTGTTCTACTGCTGTATGCATATGGCTGTATTAATGTTTCAAACATACAAAAATGCATTAATGGAATAGTATTAAAGCATTCTTACAACATATGTATCCCTATATGTAAATGCTACTTCTCTGATACATTTTAATATACGGGGACATACAAAAAAGTAGCACTTACATATGCAAATGCATATCTTGTAAAAGCCCGTTTGTGATGAAAATAGTATCGCACAACACGTCCGTTCACTAAAATGTTTGTACAAGACTGAAAATATTACAAACATTCCACTTCAAATTTATCAAGAAATGTACTTAAAACAACGACAACCATCGTTGCCACAGACACATTTTTTTTCCTACCAAAATCTCCTATCATAACCAACCAAAACCTACCAAACATTTTTTTGAGTTTCAATATTTTTTTCAATGTGAAATTTATTAAAAACATAGCTAACATAACATTTAGTAAAACTAAAACACAGCTAGTACAATAAAAACAAATTAACTGCGTATAACGATTCAGTTTACTGTACATACATACATATCGTCATTATATACGACTAAACACGCGAGCTCAAGAGCTGACAGCGAAAAAAGACGCGTAAAAATATTTCGGCGAAGAAGGACTCTTAACATATGCGAGGGCAAAGAAAGACGCGTTAACCTCTTTGACGGCGAAGAAACACGAAGAAAACTTATTTTCACGGTCAACTATGTTTGCGAGTATACGAATTCCCCAAGGAGTTTTTCTGGAATGATGTTGAATCCATGTTTACGCGTCTTTTTCCTTATTTTTTTTTACGCATCCTTTTTCGCCGTCAAAACACCCGAGTGTCAAGTGACTATATTATTATTATTTCGTCGGAGATACCCGCGTTGCGACTTAAGAAGATATATTGTGCTAAATCCTAATTGTAAGCGCTCCAATATCAGGCTATTTAAAAAGCTCAGCCCTTTGGATGATGCCATGTCCCAAATTTTAGATGGAGAAGACAATCCTTCCCCAAGGTGCATCAATCTACTATTCATGCTTCGTGGACAGGCACATAGAATATACTCTGGGGTTTCCTTCACCGGCCCACAAAACCCTCAGTAAGTCCCTACAGAAAGACACTTTATTTAATTCAATCGGTACGTTAACTTGCAGAGTGCTGTCAGGTAGCCAGTAAGAGTTTTAAGTTCAAGGTATCTTTCGGAGTTCCTCCTGAAAAGTGCAGCAATTCCCAGGTCTGCAGTGTATCCTTTAGATGTACCGCAGAAAGGCTCGGAACCATGCAAACTCATTTAGGCTCCACTCTTTGCAAGACAGTCAGCCCTTTCGTTGCCTTCAAACCCTTCATGTGCCTGATCCCTCCACAGCGGTACGCTATTGTGGGCTCCCAGGTGGTTCAAGAGTTCACAAGCCTTGATGCCGTTCTAAAAGACTCTANGGCCTGAATATCTGACATAATATCTATTCTGGCCTCATTTGCCTTCTACGATNCCTGAACCCTCCACAGCGGTACGCTATTGTGGGGTCCCAGGTGGTTCAAGAGTTCACAAGCCTTGGTGCCGTTTTAAAAGACTCTAAGGCTTCTAACGCGGCCTGAATATCTGACATAATATCTATTCTGGCCTCATTTGCCTTCTACGATAAAATTCGTGCACACAGACTTCGATTGCGAAGACCTCCGCCCAGAATATGGTTGGGTACAAGCCCATTGGCAGACTTTCCTGGAATCTTGGTCCAAGTACGCCATAAAGTATATATCGATGTTCGTATTGTATATTGGCAATAATAAGGGTATACGTTTGTACTGAGGAATCATGTTTGCGGCCGGTGAAATATTCATGTAAAAAAAATTGCTAAAATGTTTGGAGATACATATTTTCTCTTTTTATAACTATGCATATGTAGATATGTATACCTATGCGTAGTATGTAGGCAGCAATATGCACATACTTACATACATATACATATATGCATGTAAAACCGTTATCAATTAAGGGAGTGTGTACATACATACATATGCGTGGAAAATGCAGTTTCATTTGACCCCAAAACTATTGGCGCATATTCGTACACGAAATAAAGACGACTCTAAGTTAAAGTTTGTCAGCCCCAAATCATGACAAAAGCATAGTAAGGTAAAACCGTTCTCTCAATGCGTCGGCCATGATTTTCTTTTGAAGTTTGCCAACATTTTAAAATCGTATAAAATTGAGAGTAAATAAATTGAACATTTCTTTGATAAACTGCATAAGTTTTTACTTTGTTCTTTTTAATATTGATACGAAAAAAATTACTACATAAAACCTACCTAAAATTTTTTATTCCATTTTATGCGAGGATCGATATTAGCTTCGCCTGCTAGCCGGAAGTAGAAGCACAAAGCAGAAAAGAATAAATAAAATTATAGATTAAAAAACTAAAACCTCCCTATTATAATTGGCATTCGTACTGTCATCAGGTATGTAACTTGAGAATAGAAATCGCTGCATCTTTTAGGCGCATCAATATTACATAGTTACATCCCGAGCTAATAATAGGTAGGTAAAAAAGGAATTGTTCAAAGTTGTTGTTGTCTCAGCGGTTCTACCGTCCTATTTTTTTATCATGGCCCCAAATAAGACGAAAGTTAGTTGCATATTTTTTTTCACAGATGCCTAATCCACTGAAAGTGATGTGAAAAAGCTGTAACTAACTTTAGTGTTGACTTTATTTTTACTATGAATATGCCTCATTATTTACATATAATACGAGTATAGAAGTGAAAAATGATAATGCACAATTTTTCTCAATATAGATAACTTTTCGACTAAAACAGCTTTGAAGTTAACGCGTGCAGTGTAATCAATGCATTTGTACGTTTTTTGTCAATGTATCCATCTTTGAAGTGGATTTGTGAGAAAACTAAGGCAGCTAGAAAACTGCAGTTAGTTGCATTGAAAACAAGGTACCTATTAACTACCATTAGAATCGTTAAAAATATAAAAACCGATTTTCTTCGCTTTTAATGCCGACATCAAATCACCAAACAGTGCGCATTTGCGTTTTTTGGTCAATGGGTCCATCTTTAAAGTGAATTTGGGGAAAAACTAAGGCAGCTGGCGGCTTGTTGCTTTGAAAATAGCGTAGCATCTACCATATGAATCGGTAAAAAAGTAAAAGTCGATTTTTTCAACTCAAATGCCCACGACAATTCACCTACAAATTTGCCAACTGCATACATATTTGCATAACTTTCACATTCTAGATTCACAAAATTGCATCTTTCGCATACATATGCATGTACCCAATTTGTACATATTACATAAAGTAAGAATTATTTCGACTTCTATGCATGCATTTATTTTAAGTAATTAACCAATTTAAAGAACAAAAACGCAAAAAAACGTCAGCATTTCGCTGTATAACAAGAAAACCATCAATTTACATTGATGAGACAATTTCTGTTAAATTTATTTTGCCTCTGGCTGGGCTCTGTTAAAATTCGTTTGTCTCTGGCTAGCCGCTCTTAAAATGCGCTTCGCCAGTTTTGTTGGTTTTTGACAATTTCCACGCTGATTCGTTCTTGGACCTTCTCTATAAATTTACGTTCTCTGGTACATACATACATTCATCTACTTTTGCTTAAGGTTATATTTTTTGTCTTTTTTCTATCTAGATCACATTTATTTTATTGTTTTCCTTTATCTTCATTTTTATCTTTACACTCTATCGATAACAAAATCGATAGTAACATCCAACAAAATATCGCAAAATCGGTTACAATATTGGTAGCAAAATCGATTAGAAAATTGATAAAAATATCGATAACAAAATCGATAAATATCGATAACAAAATCGACAAGTATTGATAACAAAATCGACAAGTATTGATAACAAAATCGATAAATATTGATAACAAAATCGATAAATATCGATAACAAAATCAATAAATATCGATAACAAAATCGATAAATATCGATAAAAAAATCGATTAATATTGTTAACAAAATCGACAAATACCGATAACAAAATCGGTAAATATCGATAACAAAACCGATAAATATCCATAACAAAATCGATAAATATCGATGACAAAATCGATAAATATCGATAACAAAATCGATAAATATTGTTAACAAAATCGATAAATATCGATAACAAAATCGATAAATATCGATAACGAAATCGATAACAAATCGATAAAAATATCGATTATTATATCGATAAGTTCCGAAAATATCGATAGCAAAATTAATAATATCGATAAAAATTTCGATAAAAGAGAACCGCTACTTCAAATATAATGAAAAACCAGTAAGAAAGTCTAAGTTCGGGCGGAGCCGAACATTAAATACCCGGCGCAAGTATTAAATATATGTTTTTTCACCTTTCCGAAACCTTCCGCTAGATGGTAAGCCGGGGTGTATCAATTTTGAGTAAATTAGCGTCCTTCAATTTCGAAATATTGAAGTTTCAAGCATTTCTGAAATTTACCGTTATATGANTTTATTTTAAGTAATTAACCAATTTAAAGAACAAAAACGCAAAAAAACGTCAGCATTTCGCTGTATAACAAGAAAACCATCAATTTACATTGATGAGACAATTTCTGTTAAATTTATTTTGCCTCTGGCTGGGCTCTGTTAAAATTCGTTTGTCTCTGGCTAGCCGCTCTTAAAATGCGCTTCGCCAGTTTTGTTGGTTTTTGACAATTTCCACGCTGATTCGTTCTTGGACCTTCTCTATAAATTTACGTTCTCTGGTACATACATACATTCATCTACTTTTGCTTAAGGTTATATTTTTTGTCTTTTTTCTATCTAGATCACATTTATTTTATTGTTTTCCTTTATCTTCATTTTTATCTTTACACTCTATCGATAACAAAATCGATAGTAACATCCAACAAAATATCGCAAAATCGGTTACAATATTGGTAGCAAAATCGATTAGAAAATTGATAAAAATATCGATAACAAAATCGATAAATATCGATAACAAAATCGACAAGTATTGATAACAAAATCGACAAGTATTGATAACAAAATCGATAAATATTGATAACAAAATCGATAAATATCGATAACAAAATCAATAAATATCGATAACAAAATCGATAAATATCGATAAAAAAATCGATTAATATTGTTAACAAAATCGACAAATACCGATAACAAAATCGGTAAATATCGATAACAAAACCGATAAATATCCATAACAAAATCGATAAATATCGATGACAAAATCGATAAATATCGATAACAAAATCGATAAATATTGTTAACAAAATCGATAAATATCGATAACAAAATCGATAAATATCGATAACGAAATCGATAACAAATCGATAAAAATATCGATTATTATATCGATAAGTTCCGAAAATATCGATAGCAAAATTAATAATATCGATAAAAATTTCGATAAAAGAGAACCGCTACTTCAAATATAATGAAAAACCAGTAAGAAAGTCTAAGTTCGGGCGGAGCCGAACATTAAATACCCGGCGCAAGTATTAAATATATGTTTTTTCACCTTTCCGAAACCTTCCGCTAGATGGTAAGCCGGGGTGTATCAATTTTGAGTAAATTAGCGTCCTTCAATTTCGAAATATTGAAGTTTCAAGCATTTCTGAAATTTACCGTTATATGAGAAGCGGCCGTTATTTTAGTCCGATTTCAATAATTTTCAACGTTTTGCTTNTTTGTCTATATCTATCTCGATTCGTTTTGGCTGTTACAAGCAACCGTTATGTGAACAAAATTAATATACCCTTGTGCACAAGTGCGCTCGGGTATAAATATATGAACAACGGTCGGGAATGCCTATGGGGTCACCGGCATCACCAGTCATAGCAGATATCGTAATGGAGGATTTACTGACCAAATTTATGGGAGATTCTAAAAATAAACCGCGTCTTCTAACAAAATATGTTGATGATCTGTTTGCCGTAATAAAAACAGAAGATAAAGACAAGATGCTTACTCTATTATATAATTAGGACAAGACGATACAATTTACGATAGAAATAGAAAAAGATGGACAACTACCCTATTTGGACACCCTAGTAATCAGGAAGAACAACAAATTAAATATTGACTGGTATGCCAAACCTACGTCGCCAGGGAGACTAATTACTTACAACTCAAAGCATTATAAGAAAACAATTTTAAATACTGCTACCAATTTCATANCAACAAATTAAATATTGACTGGTATGCCAAACCTACGTCGCCAGGGAGACTAATTACTTACAACTCAAAGCATTATAAGAAAACAATTTTAAATACTGCTACCAATTTCATAAGAAGGGTCTTCACTATCAGCGATACGATTTTTCATAGAAAGAACAAAAATATTATCCACAAAATTCTGGAACAGAACGAATTCCCCTCGAACATAATAAGGAAGCTCATTCAAAACTTTTACACCAGAACCACTTCAGAAAAGTCCAATAATGAGAACAAAATATATAAATCCACTACATATGTTCCGGGTATATCCGAGAGGATCAAACATTCCAACATGTATGACTAAGAAAAGGTCCAAATAGCGTTCATATACAGCAATACACTAAAGAAAATTTACAGCAACACCAAAGACATTATTCCAAGGTACGAGAAATCGGAATATAAAATTTCATGTAATAGCGACGGGTCCCACTTATGCGACAAAGTATATGTGGGGACAACAAAAACTAAACTCAAGACAAGGATTTCCGCACACAAATCAAATATTAGGTTAAGGAACAACTCAACGGACAGTAAGACGGCTTTGTCAGCTCACTGCAGGGATACGGGACACTATCCCGATTTTGATAATGTTACCATTCTTGAACAAGAAAAGAATTATAATAAACGCTTTATTTTGGAAATTTTGCACATAATGAACACCCCTAATGACAAGAGGATCAACTATAAAACGGACACAGATAATTGTGCACATGTATATCGCAATTTGATTTTAAATTCACAACAGCAATCCTCAACGTAGGTGTTCCATCCCCCTCTTCGACAATCAACATTCGTTTCGTTTTCTCAACAGTCCTCCGAAGAACAACAACACAATGCAGTGATTTCATATGTACATATTTACGTCTTATTGTCCTATATTGCTTGTATTGTTGTTTGTATGTTTTTTGTTTATAAGTACGGTATGGTTAATTTGTTTACTTCTTATGCTTATGTTCACTTGCCTAAAATTCAATGTTCAGTGTATTGTTGTTGATACATAAGTTTTGTTTACAATTACGGTATTCTTAATTGTTTATTTTGTTATGCTTAGGTTCTTCTGCCCAAAAATGTTCACTTACTTAAATTATATTTCTGTACTCCTAATTAGTCGACTGGGCACAACGAAGAGTGTAAGTTGTGTTTAACTTATATTTTACAATCATTTTACAGGTTAATGATAAGTCAATGTGTTTATGTGTACTTACAGTCCTGAGGATTACCTCAGATTCAGGTCGAAATATCGACATTAAAAATTATTGACCTAAAACCTGTGTTTTATGTTTTCTCTGGGCCTCGAGCTCATTAAATAAAAATTACATCAGTTTCGATAACAAAATCTATAAAAATATCGATAACAAAACCGATAAAAATATCGATTATTTTATCGAAAAGTCTCGAGAATCCCGAAAATCACTAAGATCCCAAAATAGTTCCCAGATTGAGTCTCTGTGTCTCTCTCTATATCCTTTCCTCTTTAATTACCTTTATTTTATTCTTTCTTCCCCTATCTTCATCTTTACTTTTATCGGTATCCTCATCCACATCTTTGTTTTTACTTTTATGTTTATCACTTTCTTTATCTACATATTCCCCTTCACCTTTGCCCTTATATATATAACTAAAGTGTTTAAATTTACCTTGGTCTTCATTTTTGCCTTAATCTTTACGCATCTTTCTTCTTTTTTTTTTACCTTTGCCTTTGTCCTTTTCTTTATCTATGTACGTACTCACCTTTACTTTCATTCTTGTATTGGTGTTTTTCTAAGTGTTATTCTTCAACCTTTTATTAGCAAATTGTTGTATACCATATGCATACACACAAGAAGCACTTGTTTCAGCCCCAACCATTACCATTTCCGTTGCATCATTTCCGTGTGCAATTTCCATTGAATTTGCCAATTTACTCCCAACCTCCGCTCAAGAAGTTTCACTTCAAAAATTCTGAGTTGAATATCCACAGCGGGAGCGTTGGTGTCCATTCGAATGGTATGGCCAAGCCAACGGGGCGGCTGAATTATAATTCGCTGCACTATGTCCATGNGAACAAGAAAAGAATTATAATAAACGCTTTATTTTGGAAATTTTGCACATAATGAACACCCCTAATGACAAGAGGATCAACTATAAAACGGACACAGATAATTGTGCACATGTATATCGCAATTTGATTTTAAATTCACAACAGCAATCCTCAACGTAGGTGTTCCATCCCCCTCTTCGACAATCAACATTCGTTTCGTTTTCTCAACAGTCCTCCGAAGAACAACAACACAATGCAGTGATTTCATATGTACATATTTACGTCTTATTGTCCTATATTGCTTGTATTGTTGTTTGTATGTTTTTTGTTTATAAGTACGGTATGGTTAATTTGTTTACTTCTTATGCTTATGTTCACTTGCCTAAAATTCAATGTTCAGTGTATTGTTGTTGATACATAAGTTTTGTTTACAATTACGGTATTCTTAATTGTTTATTTTGTTATGCTTAGGTTCTTCTGCCCAAAAATGTTCACTTACTTAAATTATATTTCTGTACTCCTAATTAGTCGACTGGGCACAACGAAGAGTGTAAGTTGTGTTTAACTTATATTTTACAATCATTTTACAGGTTAATGATAAGTCAATGTGTTTATGTGTACTTACAGTCCTGAGGATTACCTCAGATTCAGGTCGAAATATCGACATTAAAAATTATTGACCTAAAACCTGTGTTTTATGTTTTCTCTGGGCCTCGAGCTCATTAAATAAAAATTACATCAGTTTCGATAACAAAATCTATAAAAATATCGATAACAAAACCGATAAAAATATCGATTATTTTATCGAAAAGTCTCGAGAATCCCGAAAATCACTAAGATCCCAAAATAGTTCCCAGATTGAGTCTCTGTGTCTCTCTCTATATCCTTTCCTCTTTAATTACCTTTATTTTATTCTTTCTTCCCCTATCTTCATCTTTACTTTTATCGGTATCCTCATCCACATCTTTGTTTTTACTTTTATGTTTATCACTTTCTTTATCTACATATTCCCCTTCACCTTTGCCCTTATATATATAACTAAAGTGTTTAAATTTACCTTGGTCTTCATTTTTGCCTTAATCTTTACGCATCTTTCTTCTTTTTTTTTTACCTTTGCCTTTGTCCTTTTCTTTATCTATGTACGTACTCACCTTTACTTTCATTCTTGTATTGGTGTTTTTCTAAGTGTTATTCTTCAACCTTTTATTAGCAAATTGTTGTATACCATATGCATACACACAAGAAGCACTTGTTTCAGCCCCAACCATTACCATTTCCGTTGCATCATTTCCGTGTGCAATTTCCATTGAATTTGCCAATTTACTCCCAACCTCCGCTCAAGAAGTTTCACTTCAAAAATTCTGAGTTGAATATCCACAGCGGGAGCGTTGGTGTCCATTCGAATGGTATGGCCAAGCCAACGGGGCGGCTGAATTATAATTCGCTGCACTATGTCCATGTCGTTGTAAAGCTTATACAGCTCATCGTTCCATCGTCTGCGGTACTAGCTATCGCCAGCGCGTAAAGGCCCGCAAATCTTCCACAAAATCTTCCTCTCGAATACTCCAAGGGCCGCGTCATCGGATGTTATCATTGTCCATTAGAGGTGGAAAAATATCGACGATACCATCGATATATCGATGGGTTGTCTTTAGAAAAAATACTATCGATGTTTTAAGTCTATCGATACTATCGGCTGCAATGCAAGACCAATAAGAAAACTGTCTCCCTTCGGGGCACATAATAAATAATGAACTCTTACCAATGAGAATGATGATTTGGTAGTTCTTATTACACGAAAAACGGGGAATCGAAAAGCTAAGTCTGTATTTACTCGCATTCTCCACGAGAAAAAAAATCTAAAATTTCTGCTGTTTGGAATTATTTTTCGAAAGCTAAGGAAAGTAAATCTATCGCAGCGCTGCTTATTATGCCTAGCGTCAGGATTATAATTAATCAAAAAATTAATTAACCGATTAATCGCGCATCCCTAATTGCAACCCTTTTTGTGTGAGAAAAATGACATGTACCTTTTAAAACATTATGGTCTTGTGTTAACAATATGATAATGAAAGTCAACGTAAAAAGGAATAAATAAGGCAGTTTTCTTAATGGTACTCAGGGATCTTAAACTGTTCGGAAAAGTTAATGATAAATGTTTTATTAATTTGTTTAATGTTATGGATCCTCGATATTATCCGCCATCAAAAACAGCGCTTAATATACATATATAGTATTTGGTATCAAATACCTTTAGATTCCAGCATCATCTGTTGAGTCAGAGAGAGTTTTCGGCAAGATCGGATTAACTATTAACGATCTCCGAACAAAACTGAAGGTTTTTCAGAAAAATGTTTATGCAAAAAAATAAAATTGCACAAGATATAGTACATTTAATTTCATAAAACGGCATCTTTTAATAAATTTTTTTTTTTATAAATGAAATATGACCGATAGTATCCATATATCGATAGTGTTCATCAATACAATCGGCATATATCGATAGTCAATACTATCGATAGTTTTCTACCTCTATTGTCCATGCTTCGGCGCCATACACCACACTGAGCCAAAAGTTCGATGCTTTTTTCAACCAAGTTATTGTTTGATTTTTTTCATGGTAAGTACATAGATTATAAGAAATATGATTCAAGTTGAAAATTTTAAAACACATTTGTATGTCTGGCTGTAGTTGCTTGCTGTTATTTGTTGGCTTCCAGCAGGTTCGGATGCCGTCAGAAGCGACATGTCATTTTTTTGTTTTTCTTATTTATAAAAATGACTAAGAAACTTTATTCAAGTTCAACATTTGAAGGCAAATTTACAGAACGCCCGTAGCTGAGTGTGCAGAGATGCTTGATGTTATTTGGTAATTTTCAGAAAGTGGGGGTTCAAATCGAAGAACATAACTGTATTCAAACGAAAAAATGGGCAACCAAAAATTTTTTTAATGTACACAGGAGTATGGTTAATATTCATAACTCACAAAAGAGTTTTCTCGCCGTAACATTATTAATAAGTATTTCACAAAAATCACTTTGATTCCTTTTCAAGTTTGAATTTGTCATGATTAACCAATTTTTGGTTGATTTTTTCTCAGTGCAACACGGACAAGATAAGTCACTTATAGAGTGTGGTTTACGTACGCCGACATAGGACTTTACTCGTGAATTGCCTACTCAGTTCAAAATAGCACTTGTTGGCAAGAGTGTTTCTGCGTTAGATTTCCATGCTGACATTATTATCGGTTTTAATGCTGGTTCCCAAATAAACGAAATTCTCACGTTTCTCGAAATTATAACGGTCAACAGAAACGGGGATTCCAACGAACGATTGCGCTGAGTGTTTGTATGATGACAGGAGATACTTCGTCTTGTCCTCGTTGACCGCCATTCGCTTTGCTTTCTTATCTAACTTGGAAAAGGCAGAGGAGACTTCGCGGATCTTGCTACCGATGATGTCGATGTCATCGGCGTACGCCAGAAATTGCACGCTCTTGTAAAAAATTGTTCCTGAGCGGTTCAGTTCTGCAGCTCTTATTATCTTCTCTAACATCAGATTAAAAAAATCGCATGAAAGGGAGTCGCCCTCTCTGAAACCTCGTTTGGTAAGAGACGGTTCGGAGAGGTCCCAACTTTCCCAATTTTGACGGAGCTGGTGGCACATATTATCGCGTTAAACAAAAAGCCATTTGTAGATTATAACTTTTTGAAGTATACTTTCAGGTTAGATGGATGCTTTGAAAATCAGTGAATCACATAAAAGTTTGAGCCATATGTGGCGAGGAGCAGGACGGTTGTATTTGATATATTAATCTTCGAAATAGCAGATATGTACAGGGTGCACTAAATCGAAGTTTTCACTACAACTCTATGGTTAGTGGTAGTGCATTCAAAATTTCACTACCACTATATGGTTAGTGATAATGTGTTTCAAATTTCACTAGCACTACATAGTGATAGTGAAATCGAATTTTCACTATCACTATCTGGTTAGCGGTAAGGGACGAACATTTCACTATCACTGACTTATTACACTGGTTTACAAATTTAAGAAAATTTGGCGAACTGTGATTTCAATACCCATCTCCTTACAAGATTTTTGTTCAAAAATGTATAGCCACTAACCATATTGTGGTAGTGAAATGCATTTCCACTAAGTGTATAGTGGTAGTGAAACCGAATTCTCACTATCACTATACACTTAGTTGTAATGCGTTTCAAATTTCACTACCACTACACGAATAGTGGTAATGAAATGCTCAGTGCATTAAAAATTTAGTGCAGCGTGCCCAACCCTGGCTACGTATAATCGCTTTTCTTTCTCAAATGTTTCAGTAAAATAAACCGCTTATGAGCTCAATATGCATAATCATTGCTGAAAAAGTGATCACGTCACAATAGTATTAAATCAAGAATACCAGTAGATACTTTGCTTACTTGCTTTGTGCTTTTAGTGCTTTTTGTTACAAAATTAAGAAAATAAAAGCAAGCCACGCCTTTTATTTGCATTTAATGCAGCTAGTAAGTTGGTTCTGAAATTTTTCGGTGCAATTTAAAAATAAAACAATATTCATATAAATTCAGATATATATGTACATATGTACATATGAATGTATGTATACATACAAATACGATTTCTAAAATTGCTAGCTATACATACATATACATATTTTAATGTGCATAGCTACATTTTTAAATCTAAGGAGTATTGAAATAATGGAAACGGATTTTGAAGGGTTGGAAGCAGACAATTTTATAAACAAAATTTATCCGCTAGACCCGCTTTCATATTGGTTTTTGCAAGCATATTAAAGTGATATATAAACTGCGTTAACATTTCTTATATATGTAACAACATGATGCGTAAGATATTTTTTTGTATATAAAACACTTAAATACCACTAATCTTCTAAGTGTAATGAAATATAAATACAATTACCAAACAGCCTCCACACAAGGGCATAAAGACAGTTGTACTGATCTGCATCGGAATGCTAGTTCCAGAAAGAGAAAGCAGAATAGTTTCAGATTAGAATGAGTTCCTCTATTATGAACTAGATTTGTATGCAGGTGTATGCTGATGTGAAGTTAGGTGCCATAACACTAATTTCTAAAGTACATTCGATCAGGTATGTTTTATGAGTTTAATTTACTAATCAAGCAATTTGATCAAATAAGCAATAGCGGAAAATACTTCAATTTTTTAAGAGGGAAAAATAGTTCTTCAAGTCCATCCAAAAACTAAATTTTAAGTAAATTTGCACTTTTGGTTTACCTTTGCAATGATTTCTGTTGAAGTTATCCGCATTTGTACTCTCCCATATACACACAATATTTACTTAAATAGTAGGGGAATAAAAACGGTTACAACATTGAACGCACCCATTCCAATGAAACATACCCTGTAATTACCACATGGCTTATGAAATATAGCCCGTAAAGAGTAAGTCTGTACAGGGAATTCAAAATCGTTTCAGCTTTCACCATGGAGAAGTCGGGTAACGAGAATCGTATCGCTGTTAGAGCGCTATTTTAAGTGTAAAATGGAAAAGGTGATGTTTTGAAAACGCTCTGTCAGCTCAGGATTGGTTGCATGTTCGTCTACCCGTGCATAAAACTATTTGAGGAGACTGGAGATATTAAAGACCGCCACCGGTAGAGCCATCCCGGAACGCAAATTCGCTCCGCTGGATTCCAAGTTGTGAACAGTTGCGTGTGGCTATTGATGATTAACCACAGGCGGAAATTTCGAACGAATGTACCTTTTTTGGTATACAATATACAGGGTTACCTGGAAAAGTCGTCATAGATATGTACTTAAGAAAATTATTATTCTTTAGGACATTCCTGATTAATCTGGTTAGACATGGTGTACAAACAGGAGCGGAGAATTTCCCTATTTCCCCAAATCTGAGTCGGTCGAGAAATCCGAGTTTGGTTAAGAATTTCAATTACACTCTTGGTATTGTGATTCTACTTCCGGAACAATTTGGAGCTAATTGCACATACCGACATGAAATTTTTTCTGAGATAAAACTCGTCATTTCTAATAGATTTTGTCGCCGAACTCATCTCTGAAAAAATATGTACAGCATTGTCCTTTCACATGCCGCACAGTGTGCTTTTTGAACACTCCATGCGAATTAATCTTAGGGATTTCGACAAACGCAGTATTTTGATATGAAGAAAAATGGTTATGAAAGCTAATGTAATTCCCCTTCACGTAAAAAGTAGTCAAAAATGTGTTCTTCGAAAAAAAAATACAAAACTACTGGATTTATTTAAAAGAAATGTATTTCTTATTAAAATAATATTATAGATTTTGGGACGAGCAACACTATTCCCTGTTCAAAATTCTAAAAAAAATTTTAACACCTCAATTTAAAAAAGATATTATTTATTGAATTTTTTTTATTTGTGTGCATCCTTCACACAATTTTATATCCCTCGAATAACAAGTGCGTTTTAGTGCAATTCAAGACCTTTAATTTGAGCCAAGTTAGACCCAGGTTATAACAGTTTTAAACCAAACTTCGAAACTGCTGTAATAGAAAATTAGAAAAAAAATTGCGTGAAATGTCGAATGAAGTTTAATTTCAGAATCGTAAAGTACAAAACCGCGTATCGTCATTCTGCAATACCGCGTAACTGGCATTTGCTACCAAAAATTGGATTTGCTCTCACAAGCTCTTGGCTCAATCCTTATCCATTCGTTTCAAATATGCTAGCCATTGCGATTTCTTTATAAAAATTAGAACCATTTGAAATATGGGGGCTTTTACTGTGTAGCAAATAATTTATGCAACCTCACATACGCGGTTTTTAATTTCCTCGATACGCGGTTTTGCATTTTGTTGATACGCGGTTTTGTACTTTAAACGACGATATGTATGAACTAGAGATGGGCGAGGGATAGCGGGACCCGCGGGACCCACGGTACTGATTTAAAATTGGCCGGGATGGGCGGTATCGGGAGGATCTGTAAAAATATGGCGGGCGGGACGGGACCAAAATCCTTTAACGACACTCCCGATAAAACCGCACCCCTGCAAATTCACAAAATCTTCCTTAAAAACGATGTTTGAAATATGCACTTGTAATGTTTTATTGAGACGAAAACGAACAGCAAAGCAAAATACACACGTTGAAATCTCAACCGATCGTTTCAATTTGTTGTTCATTTGTAGCCTGCTTTAGAGATAGATATCGGGACCCACGGGAACCGCGGTACAATTCTGAAAAACGTCGGGATGGGCGGGATAGGGTTTAAATATTTAGTCCCGTGCCCATCTCTAGTATGAACATAGGTGTGTTTAGTACGAATACGAAAATTTAACTGGTTAATAAGGAATTTTTTATGAAAATTTTAAATTTAACCACTTATAATTTTTTATCAGCCAGCTTCATAAAAATGCTTTCATGCCGAGGAGAAATTAATATGAAATGATAAATTTGATGGAAAAATGTGCGATATATATACATTAGAGCGGTTCATAAAAACACTCTTTTTGGAAATTCATAACCGCTACATCAGAATATTGTTATTTGTGATGAAAAAAGAGGCACGTATTTTTTTATTTAAAAAACAAAAAGTTTTTTTTAGAGGTCGCGCTGGTTGGAGTGCATGTGCCATATATATACATTAGAGCGGTTCATAAAAACACTCTTTTTGGAAATTCATAACCGCTACATCAGAATATTGTTATTTGTGATGAAAAAAGAGGCACGTATTTTTTTATTTAAAAAACAAAAAGTTTTTTTTAGAGGTCGCGCTGGTTGGAGTGCATGTGCCATATATATACATTAGAGCGGTTCATAAAAACACTCTTTTTGGAAATTCATAACCGCTACATCAGAATATTGTTATTTGTGATGAAAAAAGAGGCACGTATTTTTTTATTTAAAAAACAAAAAGTTTTTTTTAGAGGTCGCGCTGGTTGGAGTGCATGTGCCATATATATACATTAGAGCGGTTCATAAAAACACTCTTTTTGGAAATTCATAACCGCTACATCAGAATATTGTTATTTGTGATGAAAAAAGAGACACGTATTTTTTTATTTAAAAAACAAAAAGTTTTTTTTAGAGGTCGCGCTGGTTGGAGTGCAATGGGGTATAGTCGTTGCGCTGGGTATGCAGTTACAGTTACATGGCCATACTCAATCCCGACTCTTGCGTCCTCGTTCGCGCACTCTGGGCAACGTGAGCAACCCATGTGCGAGATGCGGTAACCAATCCGAGTGGAGCCTTGGGTCGTGGCAGAAAGAGAGGGAGCTTCGGTGGGGCCACTCCGACTTATTCGGTTTAAGTGCTCACTGAAGTCTGCAGCGTCTGTTCACCAGTTGGTGCGGCTGCAAGCGGATGTCTGTCTTGGAGCAAGGCGCTCGCTATATAAACGTGTATTTGGTTGCGAAATCCCCCCGTCCCAGCAATGGGTTGTGCGCTGGGTTTGGGACCCACCACGTAAAAACCACTTCCAGTGAAGAAGCAAGGCAAAGCCTCGGATGAGAGCCCCCTTATGATGACGACCACGGCAAACGTTTAAAGGACTACAATTTGAGGGCATGCAGCCGGAATGTCCGGACCCTTAATGGGGAAGGTGCCTCTGCCCGGCTGGTTGATGTCGTCGTAAGGACAAAAGCTGACATCACCGCCATACAAGAAACACGTTGCACGGGGCAAGGCAAGCAATGTCTGGGGCCTTGCGACGACTACTACAGCTGCCATGTAAAGGGGCACAAATTCGGAGATGGATTTGTGGTGGGAGAGAGACTCCGTCACCGACTACTGTCGTTCACCCCGGTGAACGAGCCTCTAGCCACAATCCGCATCAAAGCGAGATTCTTCAACATCTCGCTCATCTGCGCCCATGCCCCGACGGAAGAGAAGGATGAGGCATCCAAGGATCTCTTCTATGAGCGCTTGGAGCGCACGTACGAGCGCTGCCCCCGTCATGATATCAAAATCGTGCTTGGCGACTTCAATGCCAGGGTGGGCAAGGAAGGGATCTTTGGAACCACCGTCGGAAAATTCAGCCTCCACGACGAAACGTCCGACAACGGATTGAGGCTGATCGACTTCGCCGGGGCCCGAAACATGGTAGTATGCAGTACTAGGTTCAAGCATAAAAAGATCCATCAAGCTACCTGGCTGTCTCCGGATCGAAAAACGAGAAACCAAATCGATCATGTTGTGATAGACGGAAGGCACGCTTCCAGTGTTTTAGACGTACGCACACTCCGAGGCCCAAACATCGACTCGGACCACTATCTTGTTGCAGCCAAGATACGCACCCGCCTCTGTGCAGCAAAAAATGTGCGCCCAAATATGCAAGGAAAGCTTAACGTCGAAAAGCTGCAATCACAACAGACAGCCAGCGCTTTCGCTACTCGACTCTCACACCTGCTCTCAGAGAGCACTCTTCAACAAACCGACATATGCGAGCAGTGGAACCACATTTTCCGCTCATTAAGTACCGCCGCCGAAGAAGTAGTCGGATTTCAGCGAGCCCGAAAGAACAACTGGTACGATGAGGAGTGTCAGGAAGCTGCAGAGAAAAAAGATGCCGCCTACAGGGCCACGCTGCGATCGGGCGCAACGCGCGCTATGTGGGACCGCTATAGGGATCTGAAGAGGGAAGCGAGACGTATTTGCCGCAACAAGAAGAGAGAGGCAGAAATACGTGAGTGCGAAGAGCTTGAAATGCTGGCCGACAGGAGGAATGCCCGAAAATTTTACCAGAGAGTTAGGCGACTTACGGAAGGTTTAAAGACCGGGGCGCACTCCTGTAAGAACAATAATGGCGACCTAGTAACTGATGTCCAGAGCGTACTTAAATTATGGAGGGAACACTTTTCCGCCCTACTAAATGGTAGCAGCACAGAAAGTTGTGGAGAAGAAGAACCCGAGCCCGCAGTCGATGATGACGGAGTCGACGTTCCACCGCCTGACTATGACGAGGTACGTATAGCAATAACGCGGCTGAAAAACAACAAAGCCGCTGGAGCTGACAGCCTGCCAGCTGAGCTATTCAAGTACGGCGGCGAGGAGTTGATAAGGTGCATGCATCAACTCTTGTGCAGAATATGGTCAGATGAACGCATGCCCGACGACTGGAATTTAAGTGTGCTCTGCCCAATCCACAAGAAAGGTGACCCCGCCATTCGCGCCAACTACCGCGGGATCAGCCTTCTAAGCATAGGTTACAAGGTCTTATCGAGCGTATTGTGTGAAAGACTGAAGCCGAAAGACTCCGAGCCGTTCGCCACAAAACGGGGCTTCAGACAAGGCGCCTCCCTTGCATGTGACTTCTTTAATCTGATGTTGGAGAAGATAATAAGAGCTACAGAACTGAACCGCTCAGGAAAAATTTACTACAAGAGCGTGCAATTGCTGGCTTATGCCGATGACATCGAAATCATCGGTAACAAAAAGCGCGAAGTCTGTTCTGCCTTTTCCAAGTTGGATAGGGAAGCAAAGCGAATGGGTCCGGTGGTAAACAAGGACAAGACGAAGTGTCTCCTGTCATCAAACAAACAGTCAGAAGATTCGCGCCTTGGCACCCACGTCACTGTTGACAGTTACAAGTTCGTTTACTTGGGAACCAGCATTAACACCGATAATAATGTCAGCATTGAAATCCAACGTAGAATCACTCTTGCCAACAANACGGGCCTTTATGCGTTGGCGACGGCGAGTACCGCAGACGATGGAACGATGAGCTGTATGAGCTTTACAACGACATGGATATAGTGCAGCGAATTAAAATACAGCGGCTGCGCTGGCTTGGCTATGCCGTTCGAATGGACAACGACGCTCTAGCTCTGAAAGTATTCAACTCGGAACCCGCTGGTGGTAGCAGAGGAACAGGGAAGCCCCCACTGCGATGGAAAGATCAGGTGGAGAACGACTTGGCTTCACTTGGCATTTCCAATTGGCGTCAGTTGGCACAGAGGAGAAACAACTGGCGTGCTTTGCTGAACTCGGCCAAAATCGCTTAGGCGGTTACAGCGCCAAAAAAGAAGAAGAAGGAGCTGGTCGGTTGTTTATAAAAACGCTGATGTTGTAATTTTTTTATTTTTGTGACTTGTTAAAATACAGCTAAAACTGTGGTTTTTACATATAACTACTCTGGTATTATTGGGAAACATTCCCTTATTAAACACCTGTCTTGGACAGTTAGAATGGGCCTAGTTCCCAAAAATATTCTACCGAAAAGACATTAGTAAAATTAAAACGTTGGTACTGAACGATTTACGCGTTGTCATGGGTTGGAACTTGTTACCATGGAGTTTCTGGGGTTGCTAATTAGGAATCTGAAGTCAGTTTTTCGAAATTTAAAATGGCGGATCCAAAATGGCACCACATTTTTTTTTTAAGTATTGGGTTTGTTTGAAAACCGTCACTCGGGAGTTTTTGAGGTCGCCGATTACGAATCTGAAGTAATTTCTTTTTAATTCGAAATGGCGGATCCAATATGACGATCAAATTAAAATAAAAATTACTAAAATTAAAACGTTGATACTGAACGTTTTAAGCATTTTCAAGGGTTAAAACTCGTTTCCAGGGGGTTTCTGGGGTTGCTGATTAAGAATCCGTTGTCAGATTTGCATAATTCAAAATGGCGGTTAAGAGTTTCAAACAAATCCAATATTTTTTTTTTAAAGTTGGTCGCCATTTTGGATCCACCATTGTGAATTTATAAAAACCGACCAGCGCGACCTCTAAAAAAAACTTTTTTTTTTTTTTTAATAAAAAAACACGTTTCTCCTTGTTATCACAAATAACAATAATTTGAGGTAGCGTTTATGAATTTCCAAAAAGAAATTTTTTTTTAACCACTCTATTATACATATAATAAAATTGTTACAGGCCGATGTTTGTACTTTATAGATATTAAAGAAAAATTCATATAAGGGTCTTTATTAGAACAACAGAAGCCAAACAACAATTTTTAGAATTTTTGTATGTCTGTCTGTCTGTATGTTTGTACGCGCATCACTCGAAAACTAATGCATGGAATCATTAGCGCACACAAGGGGTGGGTTTTGGGGTTCAAACCCCCCCTAAAGCTAATAACCTCAAATACAAACTCAAGGAAATTATAAGAAATATTTATTATAATTTCTGTTGCTTGAAAAAGCGCTTTGCTTTTGCTGTAAATTTTCATGAGGAAATAAATATACGAGCATTTTTTTCTTGAGAGCTGCAAACTGATTTATGAAATTTTGGTAGAAGAAAATTTCTTTTCCATTTCTCGTCCGTCGTTTTATATGAATTTTTCGTTTTTCTTGAGAGTTCAGTTAATTTTTTCGGAACTCGAAATATTAAAAAAATTTAGCAATCGTGAAAAATCACCATCTATCGAAAACCAGAAACCAGAAATCGAAAAAATGAACATAAAAGTGCAAAAATTCATGGAATCAATAAATTTATTTTTACTGACTCTTTTTTAAAATTTTTTATTAGGTACTTTTGAAAGTTGAGCGCATCTTGAGTTTATAGAACTTTTTATTAAACAAGTAGTTTTTAAGGAAAGAACACAACCGACTTCAATTCTCATATAGAAATTTAGGGGTACCGTTAATTTCTTCGTGATCCAATCATCGGATCTCTAAACCAAATTACGGGTACCATCTTTCCAATAAAAAAAGGATTATTGAAATCGGTTCACGTGGTAAAAAAGTTATGTATTCCGGCGAATTGATAACCTCCCCTTTTTTGAAGTCGGTTAAAAGTGTTTGAGTTCTGTTAATCTTATGTAAATAAAGTGCAGTTTATGAATTTTAAAACGTTTATTTATTTATTACATACTGTACATAAAACTTGCATAAATGTATTTTAAAGAGCGTATTATCAAGCGAATTTTCAGTATTTTCCGGTGATATATCTTTAGAAATATAAACCCCCCCCTAAAATATATTCCTGGGTGCGCCCCTGCATGGAATTGAATGCAGTTTTCACCTGTGTATTGCTAGAGGTCTAAATTAAAATACAGAAAGAAAAAAATTAGAGAGTTGCAACCTGTTTGAAAATTCCAGTTTAAGTAAATTGACAAGTAAATATTGCAATACGGCTGCCAAAAGAAAGACTTTTAACAAGGCTTACAGCCGAAAATATTTTTGTTGAAGGTTGAAACCTGTTTGAAAATTTTAATTCAATTTAATTGATAAGGTAAATTGAATATTGCAATATGGGTATCCAACTGAAAAGGTTTAGGAAAGTTTACTCCCGGGAGTATGTTTGAGGAGGGTTGCCACCTTTTTGAAAAATTGTATTCAATTAAGTTGATAAATAAAATGAAATGTTACAATACGGGTATCAAACAGCACAAAAATACTTTTAAGGCGCAGTGAAGAGCGCCGGGTATTTGCTAGTTATTTATGTAAATAACAATGCACAAAACTCTTACGAGGTCATCCTTTTTAAAGCAGATTATTTGAGTTTTCCTATTGGCCCATATTTTTTGAGGCTTGTAGACGTTGTAGTGTAGGATCTTTCGGGTACGGAATTTCATGCATGTGTAGAAAGGTTTTGATCGGCATTCACCAAGAAGTAGCCAAACCCGATTAATTTGGGTCCGGCTCAAGCAGCTCACGGCTTCCAGTGTTTACACTAAGTATACTCTGGGTAGCAACTAGAGATGGACAAAACACGTGACACGTTGAGTCACGCTTTGTCACGCGAGAACGTGAGCGGTTTTGAGAGAAAATCACGAAACCTCCGTGATCGTGCATGACTGAAAATTTTGGTGGCGTGAACGTGCGTGAGATAGATTTTCCCGTCAATTAAGTAATTCTCACATATGTGAATTTTTAAGCAAAATAAAACCGTAAGCCTACCATAGTTTGAGTGGCAACATTATTTGTCCGGTTAGTCACTCTGAAGGCATTGTGTAATTCGGCAAACGCATTTATTTTTCCTTTCACACTAGATGCGTTTTATAATATTCATAATATTTTTGTATATCTATTGTCGGGCTGCATACAAATATGTGCAAAGTTCAAAAAAATTGCTAAGTGGAAATGCAATATATAAAAAGTAAATATTGCGAAAGAGATAGTACCTGGTGACTTTAGCAAAGCAATTGCTTACCCATAGCATGCTTGTGTGATATTTATATGAAATGCTATTTATGTATGTAAATAAAGTCCCAATTACAACAAATTTCCATGAGAAAACGTGCGTGACTAAAAATCGAGGTTTCGTGAGCGTGCGTGAACGTGATTGGAAAAAAATATTAGAAAACGTGAGTGTGCGTGATTATCAAAATAATCATCGTGAGCGTGCGGGAACGTGAGCCAATATCACTCACGTGACCATCTCTAGTGGCAACCGAACACCCTTTCGGAAGCGACCTAATGTGGGAAGGCAATCCCATAGCAATGGCGCAGGCTTAGGACCCGCCACGTAAAAAAAAAAAACAACACCAACGAAAAATAAAGTAGGGCAAATGACGATAAAGGACTTCGATTTGAAGGCATGCGCCTAGCATGTCCGGCCCCTTAATGGGGTGCCTATGCCCGGATGGTCGATGTCCTTGAAAAGACAAAGGCTTCCATTACCGCAAACGAAGAAATACCATGGACGGGACAAAGCAATAAACGCGAGCAGCTCTGCAACGTCTAACACAGCTGCGCACAGGAGCGCACATCCCAGTGGACGAACGTCTAGCCACGATCCGCATCAAAGCGAGACTCTGCAACAAGTCGCTCATTTCTGCCCACTCCCCGACGGAAGAAAATCCCAAGGCGTCCAAGAATCTTTTCTAGAAGCGCTTGTTACTGAATTAATGAAGAATTCAAAATTTTAAGACCATAAACTACCGATTCAAAGTTACTAAATCGGTAATTTGTGGTGATATTGAAAAATGATGTATGGAGGTGAGATAATAAATTCAAAACCCCTTAATTCGGTATTTAGTTTGTCTTAAACGGTTGACGTATTCCCTATACATTAGGAAAGAGAATTGATAAAAAAAAATAATAATCCGACAATTTGAAATAATTGCGAGGGCTAATAATATTGCTTCATTTATTTTTTTATGGCAAATATTATTTGTTTAGACCTAAGACAACTTAACAGCAGTGTTGGCAATATGTTAATCTGATTAATGATTAAAAATTAACGATTAAAATGTTAGTCGCGATTGACGATTAAAATTAATTAATCGTAATCAACTGAACGATTAATGATTAAATTTTTGTAATAGTTAATCGCTGACGGCGAATACGATTAATTAATTTTAATCAGTAATCGTTAATCCAATTAAAAAGAGAATCTGATTAAGTTGTCTATTTTGTCCGAATTTGAAACCAAACACCAGTTACAGTAATTATTTCGTGTTTTACGCTTATAAAAAACACATAATATAAAAAAAATTATAATTATTGTTATTAGTAATACATAAACTGGGAACTTTTACAACCCAGCGCACATGTGCAGAGGGATATTAAAACCTAGTTTGTAAAACGGCTGTTGGAATAGATCTTAATGAAAATGCACACGAAATTGCTTAGATTGATGAGGAAAACCGACTTAGCCATACCCGATTAACTGGCCTTGTGTGCACAGGAAAATTCCAGCATAAATTAATTAATCACCAAACCTACTTAATCAAATTAAGGGTTAATGATTAAAAATTCATTTTTTTAATCGTGGTTACGATTAACTGTTTAATCGGATTAAAATTAATCATGATTAACTGTAATCGGATTAAATTTAATCGAGTTAACTAATTGATTAAAAAATCAATCGATTAGTGCCACTACTGCTTAATGTCATTATAACAATTAGGGTATTCAAAGTTTACTTTTAAAGTTAAAAGTTGGCAACTTTAACAAGATAACACACTCGAACTCGAACCCTTCACACATGTGTTTCAAATTGTCAATAAAACAAATATAGTCAGATATTATGTTTTTCTGCTTCACTTTCCATTTTTTCTTAGCGCGAATAATTAGCTGATCAGAGATGCCAGTTTAACACAAAACAAAAACGTGAGACAAAATGGAGTAATTTTGGCCAAAAGTGTTATCTCTAACAACAAACAAAGTCACCACATGGTAAAATGTTTTAAAGTTACCAGGTGGCAAAATTAACACAGGAGATAATATAGAACTGTGAGCACCCTAATTGTTCCCAAAAATTTACGCAAGATTTGAGTTAAATGGAAAACAAAGATTTTTTTTATAGAAACATAAGGAACAAACGATAGAGGCATGTATGGAATAGCACATTGGGCAAATTCAGATCTTGCGGAAACTCTAGGGTTTTTTTTATATATCTACAACATAGCTACGATTAATAACACGTACATACATATGTACGTACATACGTGTTTGCTGGGTGTGACATTAGGTTTGTTCGATGAATGCACTAGAGTACTCTAGTGCAGGAAAAAGCGTTCGATGAACCTTTTTGTGCACTAAACTGTTCTGAACTGTGTTTTTTGAGTAAGCGCCAGCTAACACTTTCTGCACTAAACTACACTAGCTTTATATCTGGTGCAAGTTAAAGCAGCACATGAAATCATCTGTTCCTTCAGTGAAAAAAGCATATGGTACCAATTTTATTCAACAAATGGAAAAATATATTAATTTTTATATTACGTAAATGAGATTTAATGAGAAACTCTAATAATAAATAGCTTGTTCTCGTGATTTTACCTGAAATAGATGTTTTAATAATTTAGTTGCACTAAGTTGCACAGTTTTTTTTAGACCTTAGCACCAAACTGCTCTGAAATTCGCACACCATCTTCGAAAGTGACACAACTGAAAATAACACGTTCGTCAGAAAAATGCGAAAAACTATTTCGTAGCACTAGGAGTGCAATGGGGTATAGTCGTTGTGCTGTGTATGCAGTTACAGTTGCACGGCTATACTCAATCCCGACTCTTGCGTCCTCGTTCGCGCACTCTGGGCAACGTGAGCAACCCATGTGCGAGATGCGGTAACCAATCCGAGTGGAGCCTTGGGTCACGGCAGAAAGAGAGGGAGCTTCGGTGGGGCCACTCCGAATTATTCGGTTAAAAGGCTCACTGAAGTCTGCAGCGTCTGTTCACCAGTAGCTGCGGCTGCAAGCGGGTGTCTTCTTGGAGCAAGGCGGCTCGCTATATAAACGTGTATTTGGTTGCGAAACCACCCCCGTCCCAGCAATGGGTTATGCGCTGGGTTTGGGACCCGCCACGTAAAAACCCCTTTCAGTGAAGAAGCGAAACAATGCCTCGGATGAGACCGCCCCTTATTATGACGACCACGTCAAATGTTTAAAGGACTACGATTTGGGGGCATCCTGGAATGTCCGGACTCTTAATGGGGAAGGTGCCTCTGCCCGGCTGGTTGATGTCCTCGTAAGGACAAAAGCTGACATCACCGCCATCCAAGAAATGCGTTGGACGGGGCAAGGCAAGCAATGTCTGGGGCCTTGCGACGTCTACTACAGCTGCCATGTAAAGGATCGCAAATTCGGAGTTCTATTTGTGGTGGAAGAGAGACTCCGTCGCCGAATACTGTCGTTCACCCCGGTGGGCGAGCGTCTTGCCACAATCCGCATCAAAGTGAGATTCTTCAACATCTCGCTCATCTGCGCCCATGCCCCGATGGAAGAGAAAGATGAGGTATCCAAGGATCTCATCTATGAGCGCTTGGAGCGAACGTATGAGCGCTGCCCCCGTCATGATATCAAAATCGTGCTTGGCGACTTCAATGCCAGGGTGGGCAAGGAAGGGATCTTTGGAACCACCGTCGGAAAATTCAGCCTCCACGACGAAACGTCCGACAACGGATTGGGGCTGATCGACTTCGCCGGGGCCCGAAACATGGTAGTATGCAGTACCAGGTTCAAGCATAAAAAGATCCATTAAGCTACGTGGCTGTCTCCGGATCGGAAAACGAGAAACCAAATCGATCATTTTGTGCTAGAAGGAAGGCACGCTTCCAGTGTTTTAGACGCACGCACACTCCGAGGCCCAAACATCCACTCGGACCACTATCATGTTGCAGCCAAGATACGCACCCGCCTCTGTGCAGCAAAATGTGCGCCCAAATATGTAAGGAAAGGTTAACGTCGAAAAGCTGAAATCACAACAGACAGCCAGTGATGTCGCTACTCGACTCTCACACCTGCGACATATGCGAGCAGTGGAACCACATCTCCCGCTCATTAAGTATCGCCGCCGAAGAAGTAATCGGATTTCAGCGAGCCCGAAAGAGCAACTGGTACGATGAGAAGTGTCAGGATGCTGCAGAGCAAAAAGATGCCGCCTACAGGGCAACGCTAAGATCGGGCGCAACGCGCGCTATGTGGGACCGCTACAGGGATCTTAAGAGGGAAGCGCGACGTATTTGTCGCAATAAGAAGAGTGAGGCCGAAATACGTGAGTACGCAGAGCTTGAAATGCTGGCCGACAGGAAGAATGCCCGAATATTTTACCAGAGAGTTAGGCGACTTACGGAAGTTTTCAAGACCAGGTCGTACTCCTGTAAGAACAACAATGGCCAAGTAACCGATGCTCATAGCATACTTAAATTATGGAGCAAACACCTTTCCGCCCTACTGAGTGGTAGCAGCACGGAAAGTTGTAGAGAAGAAGAACCCGAGCCCGCAGTCGATGATGACGGAGCCGACGTTCCACCGCCTAACTAAGACGAGGTACGAAAAGCAGTAACGCGGCTGAAAAACAACGAAGCTGCTGGAGCTGACAGCCTACCAGCTGAGCTATTCAAGTATGGTGGCGAGGAGATGATAAGGTGCATGCATCAACTCTTGTGCAGAATATGCTCTGCCCAATCCACAAGAAAGGTGACCCCGCCATTCGCGCCAACTACCGCGGGATCAGCCTTCTAAGCATAGCGTAACGAGCGTATTGTGTGAAAGACTGAAGCCCACCGTCAATGAACTAATTGGGCCTTATCAGTGTGGCTTTAGGCCTGGAAAATTGACCGTAGACCAGTATTCACAATACGCCAAATCTTGGAAAAGACCCACGAGAAAAGGATCGACACTCACCACCTATTTGTCGACTTTAAAGCCGCTTTTGACACCACTAAAAGGAGTTGCCTAAACGTCGCTATGTCTGAATTTGGCATCCCCGCCAAACTGATACGGCTGTATAAAATGACGTTGAGCAAAACCACCAGCTCCGTCAGAATTGGGAAAGACTTCTCCGAGCCGTTCGCCAGCAAATGGGGCTTCAGACAGGGCGGCTCCCTTTCATGTGACTTCTTTAATCTGATGTTGGAGAAGATAATAAGAGCTGCAGAACTGAACCGCTCAGGAACAATTTACTACAAGAGCGTGCAATTGCTGGCTTATGCCGATGACAACGATAGCATCGGTAACAAAAACTTCAAAGTCTAGTCTGCCTTTTCCAAGTTGGATAAGGAAGCAGAGCGAATGGGTCTGGTGGTAAACGAGGACAAGACGAAGTATCTCCTGTCATCAAACAAACAGTCAGCAATTCGCGCCTTCGCACCCACGTCACTGTTGACAGTTACAATTTCGAGAAAGAAGAGAATTTAGTTTACTTGGGAACCAGCATTAACACCGATAATGTCAGCACTGAAATCCAACGCAGAATCACTCTTGCCAAC
>NW_016157152.1:466629-504196 GCF_001687245.7 Rhagoletis zephyria | reverse complement strand
CGAGAAAGTAGAGAATTTCGTTTACTTGGGAACCAGCATTAACACCGATAATAATGTCAGCATGGAAATCCAACGCAGAATCACTCTTGCCAACAAGTGCTACTTTGGACTGAGTAGGCAATTCAGGAATAAAGTCCTCTCTAGACGTACCTAACCCACACACTATAAGTCACTCATCATGCCCGTGCTGGTATATGGCGCAGAAGCATGGACAATGACAACATCCGATGAGGCGGCTCTTGGGGTGTTTGAGAGAAAGATTTTGCGGAAGATTTACGGNGCAGAGCGAATGGGTCTGGTGGTAAACGAGGACAAGACGAAGTATCTCCTGTCATCAAACAAACAGTCAGCAGATTCGCGCCTTGGCACCCACGTCACTGTTGACAGTTATAATTACGAGAAAGTAGAGAATTTCGTTTACTTGGGAACCAGCATTAACACCGATAATAATGTCAGCATGGAAATCCAACGCAGAATCACTCTTGCCAACAAGTGCTACTTTGGACTGAGTAGGCAATTCAGGAATAAAGTCCTCTCTAGACGTACCTAACCCACACACTATAAGTCACTCATCATGCCCGTGCTGGTATATGGCGCAGAAGCATGGACAATGACAACATCCGATGAGGCGGCTCTTGGGGTATTCGAGTACCGCTCGACGTTGGAACGATGAGCTGTATGAGCTTTACAACGACATGGACATAGTGCAGCGAATTAAAATACAGCGGCTCCGCTGGCTTGGCCATGTCNCGTTTACTTGGGAACCAGCATTAACACCGATAATAATGTCAGCATGGAAATCCAACGCAGAATCACTCTTGCCAACAAGTGCTACTTTGGACTGAGTAGGCAATTCAGGAATAAAGTCCTCTCTAGACGTACCTAACCCACACACTATAAGTCACTCATCATGCCCGTGCTGGTATATGGCGCAGAAGCATGGACAATGACAACATCCGATGAGGCGGCTCTTGGGGTATTCGAGTACCGCTCGACGTTGGAACGATGAGCTGTATGAGCTTTACAACGACATGGACATAGTGTATCGAATTATAATACAGCAGCTCCGCTGGATTGGTCATGTCGTTCCAATGGACACCGACGCTCCAGCTCTGAAAGTATTCAACTCGGAACCCGCTGGTGGTAGCAGAGGAAGAGGGAGNGGCTTCACTTGGCGTTTCCAATTGGCGTCAGTTGGCACAGAAGAGAAACGACTGGCGTGCTTTGCTGAACTCGGCCAAAATCGCTTAGGCGGTTACAGCGCCAAATAAGAAGAAGAAGCACATACTAATCATATACGCAAGGAAGACTTTACCTTAGGGTTTTTCAACAAATAATAACAAAAATTTGCTCGTTTTTGCTTAAAGATAAATAAAAGCTCGATATAAACTTTTAGTGCATAATTTCAAAAATGCCAAATTTTGCGTTGTGTTCTTTTTGAAGATCGTGTGCGAACTGTCAGATGTTGTTCTTACACTGTTCTACACTTTTAATGCACTCATCGAACAGACCTACTGTTGGTACTACCTGGGTGGGCAAAACCTCGGAGTTCGAGCGAGCGAGCGAGCAAACTCCTACTCAATGCCTCGCAGGCAACGAGGCGCTCGCAGCTCGTACTCGTAGCAGCAATGAGGCGAGGCACGTGAAGTTTGGCTTGCTCGGCAAACGAGCGAGCGCTGCTTGTTTGCTCGCGCTGCTATTAAACGAGCGAGGCTGTTGTGTGTTGCCTGGCTCGCAATGCGAGGCGAGTAGCTGTCTGCTAGAGCTGTAAAAGTAACGAAATTTCGGATACCCGTAAGTATTCGTTACTAATCCAATCAACGCCCGTATCTTTCGTATCGTTACTTTTGATACAAGCACTTGTACCTCACAAGAATCATCCCAACACATCTTGCAGCGTAAGGAATTGTTCGTTCTTCCATATGCATACATGTACATAGATATGTATCGATTCGAAAAATTTTATACAATCAAGCACTTGTACCTCACAGGAATCATGCATGCATGTACGTACNCCAACACATCTTGCAGCGTAAGGAATTGTTCGTTCTTCCATATGCATACATGTACATAGATATGTATCGATTCGAAAAATTTTATACAATCAAGCACTTGTACCTCACAGGAATCATGCATGCATGTACGTACATATACAGGCAACACACTTTAGTATCGATACGAAAAACAATTACGTTACCGCACAATATGTTGTGTTGTATTGATTCACGATGATGGTGCATATACGGTGCATGCGCGTAACGAGACTATTATGTGAGTAACGAAACGAATCTTGCAGCGTAAGGAAATGTTCGTTCGTACATATGTACTTATATACATATGTATACACGCCACATATTTTTGAATCGATTCGAACAATTTCATACAATCAAGCACTTCTACCCAGTGATGGAAAAGTAGGCACAATAGTGCCATTTTTGGCCCTTACATTCTCAGAGGCACTTTTGGTACAATTCATCCTCACACACACAATCATAAAATATAGAAGTTTAGCATAAAATGCCATATATAACAAAAAATTACATACCACATTATAGATTAAAAAATTACAAAAAGTGAAAATTAAAATAAGGGCTGTGAGAATTATTTGCAGACCTCTGAATTCTGTTGTGAGTATGCAGTACGAAAAGTAAGTTTTCGCCACAACAAGCTTTTATTTCAGATTTTTTGGAATGATTCTAAGTTCGCAGTTTTATAGTTTATTAAATGAAAGTGCCAGTTTCTGCAATATCCCGATGATTTTTGATATTTTTTTCTGACGGTGTCATACATTTTGATCCATTTAAAAAAATTTCGAACACACATTATATGGAAAAAATGCATAACATCGAAAACTTGGAATCTCCCTGAAAATTCTGAATTCAAAGTATTTTGTTGCAAAAACCTGCTGAGTTTTTATAATTTTTGTACAAAGTTTGAAATGCCGATTTGTGTACATTTATTGTGCTTATTAAATTATGAATTAGACTTTTATTTAAAATCAATTAAAAAATAATCAATGAAAATAATAGGCGAAACTGGTCAAAATGGCTTACTGCCATTATTTCGCATATAGGTACATACATATACGTGTAATAATGTCAGAATAGCTGTACTTCGGTGTATTTCCCTTCCGTAATTGGAATTCTGTGTAACTTTACTATGAATTTATGTTTTATGTCTAATAGGCAACATAGACGGTACGTCTGACTCGCGAGTCAACTGTGTACGTGTTCACGCGCCTTTCGACTACACACAGTTGAGTCATAAAGAGTCATGTCGGTGTAACTAACACATATTTATTTTTACTGAACACATCCAAACCGACTCGCGATTCAGACGCACCGTGTATACCGCTTATAAAGACTCCCTCATAAAAGTGATTTACTGTAATAATTTAGTTAATTAATAATTTTTATATTAAGAAATAATTGTTATAAAAGAAATTTAATTTTGTGGCACTTTCATATTCTTTTCGGCACAATTTTTGAAGACCATTAGGCACATTTTGAAATTTTGAAATTCCATCCCTGCTTGTACCTCACACGAATCATGCATGCATGTACGTACAAACACACGCAACACACTTCAGTATCGATACGAAAAACAGTTTCGCTACCGCACAATATGTTGTGTTGTATTGATTGACGTTGATGGCGCATATACGGAACATGCGAGTAACGAGATTATTATGTGAGTAACGAATCGGTACTACAAGCACTTGCACCTCACAAGAATCATCGCAACGATTCTTGCAGCGTAAGGAAATGTTCGTTCATACATATACATTAGACTGCATCACTCCCCATACAAAAAAAAATCGGTACTATTTTTCCATTGGAATTATAAAATGTATTATATTTTAAGACGTACACCAAAAAATTTGGGAAAATATTAAGATTTAAGTGAGCTGGACCGATTTGAAAATACCTCCAAAAATGGTTTCTTAAAGATTTTTTTTGAAAAAATCCCCTCAAATGACAAAACGGTTTAAGCTTAAAATAGTTGCATAAAAATATAAAAAAAAAAAAAAATATTTTTAAATTTTTAACGGAATCGTAATGTTTAAGATTGGTATAGGAAAAACTTGAATAACTGAACCTAAACTCTTCCGATTTAGACTTAGGAGGTGTCATTGGAAAGGTATTTTCTCACCCTTTTTCTTTCTTTGCTAATAAACTCATTCAAAGGAAGGAATAGAAAGGTAGGATGAACGAACGTCATTCAAAGTTGAATTAAGATGTGTTGGTATTCGAAAAAACAAGATGGGACACGAATGACCTTTTTTTGGCCAGAAATAAAAACAGTGTGAAAATAGCTTTCTACTGAGATCCCATAAGTCTAAATCAGAACATTTTTGGTCCAGTTGTCAAGTTTTTCGTAAACTCATCTTTGAAAAAAGTAAAAAAACAGCATCAAAAATCTCATTCTTATGACTCCGTTGAAAAGATTTTTAAATACTTTTATGCAAATTTTTTAAGCTTAATCTAATTTGTCATCTGAGGGGCCTTTTCTTCAAAAGTTTTTTAAGAAACTATTTTTATTCATAAAAAACTTCATTTTTGGAGGCATTTTCAAATCGGTCCAGCTCGCTTAAATCTTAATATTTTTCCGAAATATTTTGGTGGACGTCTTAAAATATAATAAATTTTGTAATCCCGGCGGAAAAACCTCAACTTTTTTTGGTGATGCAGTCTAATATACATACATACATGTACATATATACGTATGTATACACGCAACATAGTTTTGTACCGATTCGAACAATTTGATACAATCAAGCACTTGTACCTCTCACGAATCATGCATGCATGTACGTACATACACACGCAACACACTTTAGTATCGATACGAAAACAATTTCGTTACCGCACAATATGTTGTGTTGTATTGATTCACGATGATGGTGCATGTACGGAACATGCGAGTAACGAGATTATTATGTGAGTAACAATTCGGTACTTCGAGTCAGGGGTTGTATTCGTTACTCAGTAACGAATACATACGGTTTGCTACAGCTCTACTGTCTGCATACTCACTCTGCTAGGTAAGACGAGCAACAACACATGCATTTTTGTGCACGTGTGGGAATGTAGTCAATAGATTATGTACGAAAGTATGTTAATAATTGTATGTAGATATGTACATATGCATATAAATATGTGAATATTATATTAGGGCAGCATTTAAAACAACAAATAAAATGTATTACATACATAAGCATATATTATGGAATGAATTATTTTTTAGAGTTATATTCATACATATGTACATACATAACATGAATATTTATAGTATGTATGTACGTATTTATGTATTTATGTATGTATGTACATATGCATGTATTTTGTCTTTACAGAGAAAAGTAAGTAACGAAGATATTATAATCGTTTGTGCCACAGATACAAAAAACAAGTAAGCACTTCTTAACACCCCCAAATAGTTTGCTACTTGTAGCAGTTATGCTGTATACCTGAATGAAATATAATCCTTGCTGAAACAATTTATTTGTGGCCTGTTATTCAAGGACATATGTACATATGTATATATGTATGGATATGTAGACAGGGGAAAATTTGCGTAAACAAAGAATAGAGACCGGTTCACATACAACAACGCTAAGGCCAACACAAAGCAGAAAGATCGCTGCGTCGGTCGCCAGCTGTTGCAAATAAATAAAAGTATATGAAATGTTTTTTCCTTTTAATCAAATGAGGGCAAGAAATATAATTTTTCAGGCAATTATTGATATGATTTGATAATTTATCTGTCGTTAATATGTTAATTTAGTGGCCAAAGTAGTCTCTGCCAAGCTTCATTATAGAACGCATATTTTTAATGTGCGTTCTGTCAAACCAACGCCAACTACAAAGTCAANCCTGTCAAACCAACGCCAGCTAGAAAGTCAACGCGAAAGTCCTATGTGGACCAGCCTTAATTATCAAATAGTAGTTTGTATTATACTACTTACATACATATGTATGGGGACTAAACCAGGAATATTCATTTGAAAATGCTAATGTCCTCCTCATTTATGAAATGAAAGACAAAATAATGATTTTTATAAATATTATATTCTCATTTATACATATGTAACATACCTACATACTTAGTCGAATTACTTAGTAATTACTTGTATGTAAGAATACAAAGACAAATTATTTATCAGAAGCATTGCACCTTACACATTGAAAAAAAGTAATAAAAGCTCTCAAAAAAGCAAAATCTCTACAGCGAAAAAAGTGTTTGAAAAGATAAAAAGAGACCTAAGTCTATTACTATGTCTCCATTGAGAGATTTATCCATTAAGATTTAATAAATACAGTTGCTAAATCACAACCGTCTCCATTACCACAACGAGATATGTTTGACGTTCACATTTTTAAATATTTGACGTTTGCTTATGTATAATTTTATAAATACAGTTGCGGACATTGATATACAGACAGATAAAAGGAAGGTACCAAGCGGAATTTCATTATATGAATTCTGAATATTATTGGCTTCTTATTCGTGGTAAATATGTATGTATAATATATAGTTTGGAAAGTGTAACGAATGGTATCATATTCAGAATCATTTTCCGGAATTTAAGAAAAATTATTAAAACGGTAAAAAAACATTTGCTGAAAGAAAAATTTATGTAGAACTCTCTTATTCATAGGACGGAACCGAAAATCCAATCGTGGGCCTTTGGCATATCATGAATACGAACTGAGTTCTAGAGGATGTTCGGTGCAATGTTATCGAAGCAGAACCATTACCGAAATTTATAAATTTTTTGTCGCAGCGCGTAAATGACTTATAGAAAGCGGAGAAGACTCTGCATGATATTACTATGAAACATTTATTCTAAATTTTTAGTTTTTAAAATAATATTTTCTTAATTTATTACAACCAAAGTTATGTAAATATGTATTACTAATTTTCCTTCCAAACTAACAAAAATATAAAAATCCCTAAAAATTCGAAAATTCATTTTTTTATGACAGGCTAGATTTCAATGTCCTCAACTGTATATTGAAAACACAAATGTCATTTGACTTATGGCATGTGAATTTGTGGTTGCCACATCCAACAAATTGTACTTTTTGATCAATATTATTGAAGATTTGACGAAGATTTAACTTAAATCTACTGCCTTTCGAGATTTAATTTTATATGATAAATCTCAAAAGATTTAACGTCAAATCTCGTCAGAGGGCTAAATCTTCATTAAATCTCACAATGGCGACATAGTATAAATCTCAAAAGATTTAACGTCAAATCTCGTCAGAGGGCTAAATCTTCATTAAATCTCACAATGGAGACATAGTATATAAGTTGAAATTTTATAAGAAATTATTGAACATTAAAAAACTTATACCTACATAGATATGTATGCAGATATGTGAATACCTAGTAGATAAAACTGGTAAAAATAGCACGCATCTATTCTTTTGTGCATGAGAATATATACATAAATAAATACATACATATGTGTATACATGTATGTATATACATATCTGCATGTCTGCGTACAATCGTTTACTTGAAATTCTTAGTTAATGCAATTTTTATCCCATACATTTTTGCTGACCAAACAACCCGTTTGTTTGCCTGTCTAATCTGCTTGCCTCATTTGCCTCGCTCGTTTACTCGCCTCGCTCGTCTGCTGCTGCAAATGAGTGCCTCGCTCGCAACGACACCCTCGCGAGGGCAGAGCTAATGAGGTCCTCGTTTGCTTGCCGGTCTACTCTTGCGCTGCCCTCGTTTGCTTACTCGCTCGCTGGCTGCTCACATGGTTGCCACTCGCCAACATTTTTTCTACCAAAATATCTTAAGAAAAGTTACCAAAAGTTACCAAATCTTCACTACCAAAATCTTCACTTCTTCACTGAGAAAAAAATATACTGAATAAAACTGCTATATTTCACAACAAATGTGTATATACTTACAGCTCGTTTCTGTGACTTAATAAATTCAATATTTTTATAATTTGTCAATTCTTGATTATTTATCAAGAGCTCCCAGTTCTAGCACAGAAGTTTAAATCTATTTTCTTGATAAATTATCAAGATTGAAAATGCTATTGACAATTTAATAATTTTTTTTTATTAAAAAATATTTTTCTTACAATTCATTGTTGCATGGGCCGTTATTCTCATTTTCGTTGTTGGTGTTTCAGGGTAGGAGTATGATGTAATGTGGAGCGATTTTCCATCATCCCTTGTCAAATTTGGCTTGGAGACAAACCGGTTTCGACGTTGTGCCAATTTCAGTGTAATTTTTCGTTCGGAATGTGCCGATATTTGCGAGTCACGGAATAATGGCACCGGCACACAAAAAAGTTGCGGGCGCTTTTAATCGTCCGTTTGACTCGAACAAAATTTCGAGTAAATTGCGAAAATCGCAAATTTATTTTTTTCGCTTTTTCATAATTTAGTGTACGTGTCAAACGGACCTCAGATTTGAATTCAGTGGGTCGAAATACATGTCGGTAGGTGGGTCTAGTAAAAAGCACGCGACATTTTTTCTTGTTTCAGAATAATCAAAACGATTTATGGACCTTACCGAAAATTGCCAGATTCTAATTTTATCGAAGTAATTTTGTAGAAGCGTTAGTAGTGCTGCCACTGAAACTCGAAGGGCTTTTATAATTACGCACATGCAAAACATAATTCATTTCTTTCTAGTATTGCAAATAGATATTTAGTTGCAAAAGTTACCAAAATGAAATAAAAATTACCAAGTTACCAAACCGTTTAAAAGTTACCACTTTTGGTAGAAAGTTACCAATTGTGGCAACCATGGCTGCTCAGCGCGTGCGCTCGTACTTAACGAGTGCTCGTTTGCAAACAGCCTCGCTTGTTGCTCGTGAGTTGCGCAAGCTCAGAGCAAACTAACGAGCGAGCGAGGGGCTAAAATGAGGGAAATCCGAACCCTGGGTACTACGTTTGCACAGATAAACATTTTTTGATATGATAGACGGCGAAAACTCTCGTTGCTTGATTTCGCAATGGTTGCGCTTGCATATGGCTCAATTATAAGAAGATAGTGCCAGTAGAGAGGTGTAGTAAATTTGACAATCTCGGCAGTTTTTTTATATTTATTGGACATAAATATTGACTTATTTTTGCACCATCACCCAACAACAATTTAGATTATAAAGTATATTTACTAAAAAGGCTCTTACACGACATGTATTTGCATATATATATATATATTTGCATATTATATATTTTTTGTATGTACTCGAATGTACCATATATTAGAACTAGGGATGCCGGGATCCCGGTGTTTTTGAAGTCCCGGAAATCGCGGGATTTGCTTGCATTAATCCCGGGATCCCGAAAATTTTGAAATATCAAATTGACAGTAAGAATTTGTTTATGAATTTTGAAGTATGATTTTTGTAAAATGCCGTTTTGACTGCAATTAACAAAAAGCTTGAAACTGTACTTTTAAATTGCAGTGTGAGCCTTTTTTGAAGAAGATTTTAATGAATTTACTCATAGTGTCGCTAATGTAAACGAAACAGAGAGTTCTAAGGAAAAGTTATATAAATTTTTTTAGATCAATCTACTCAAAACTTCCTCAAATCGAAAAACTTATAATTTGACCGACGTGCTGGTAAAAGATGTTCAAATATTTTGTAATGGAGGAGATAGGGGTCATTATCTTCAAATGGATTATGTCTACCTTTTGACAGTTCAGCCTAAAAGTGTTGATGCCGAAATATGTTTTTCATCAGTAGGTTTTGTATGTAAAAACTGCAGGTCAAGCTTAGAAGACTCCGCTTTGAATGCTTTGCTGCTCTTACGAAAACATTTTAAGTGCAATAATAACAACACCGGCAAAAAAGGGGTTTGTGTTTTTAACCAGACCCAACTACCAACATGTATTTCGACCCGCTGAATCCGATTCTGAGATCCGTTTGACTCGTACACTCTCAAAATGTCTAGTAAATTGCGAAAAAAATGGCAAAAAATTCTCCATTCGCCATTTCTTTATAGAGTAGAATAAACATGTTTAAAGAAATTGTTTTTGTATATTTTTGTTTTTTTTTTTTTTATTAATCGTCACTTTCAAAAGTACCTGGTATTTACATTATTATTTGTGATGTATACGTTCCTCAATCACATGGTTTTTTAAATACAATGAAAAAAATGTTTTACATTAAAATTTTTCTGATTTAATAAATATCGCTAGCGTAGAATGCAAAGTTGCTAAGTCCCAATTTAAAAATTGTACAGGAGAGGAAAAAACTTCGTATAGCCATTTTCTTCAAGTATTTCGCAAAACTTTAAATAAAACATTTTGCCTGTTTAAAGAAAAGAAAAACTCCATACGAATCGGAGGGATTCGATATTTATTAAAATATTTCGAACTTTTTTGGCCTTACCGAATTTTCGGAGCTGTTTTTGGCCTTAACAAATTTTCCTTTCATTGAATATAAACGAGAAAACATAAAACAAGGACCTTTACCCATTTCGAAACGTTGCAATTTTAATTTATCTAGCCTCCTATATCAAAATATGATTTTTCATTAAAAGTGAAGTTAGCAACTTTTCACTCTAAGCTAGCGATATATGAGTTTTACAATCAGTTTATCGTAAATTTTAAATAGTTTTATTTAATGGTATGTTTAAATGCTTTCAGATATTGAATTTTTACTCATATTCATAAAATTTATGACTCAATTTGAATCCCGGGATAAANTAAATTTATGATTCAATTTGAATCCCGGGATAAATCCCGGGATCCCGGGATTACCTAAAAAATATCCCGAAATCCCGGGATCCCAATTTTCCTGATATATTGGCATCCCTAATTAGAACGTATCAGAAAAGTAGCATTTACATTTCGTGTAACAGAGTTCCAAGCTATATAATCGATAAAAGTAGTAGATGTGTATTTAAAAAGGTATCTCATTCATTCCTTTCCTAATTCATTCAAATACATGACCTTAACAAGACTCACCTTCATCAGCCTATACTTAATATAAAACAAAATTCAATACAGCAAAGGTTCTGAATATTTCCGAGAAGCGGTGAAAATCTTCTTTACTTTTGTTTCTCTTGAAGCATCTAGCATCTTTGTTTTCTTAACTAAGTTTCCTCTGTTGCGAGTTTTTATTTTAATTTACATATATTATTTGTATGTACCATACATTTGGCTGAATTGTTACACCTACGATGCTTTGTAATGTCAAAATATACAATTGTGTTGTTTGGGGTTTTTTTTAGCTAGAAGAGTACTTACTTATCTTTTTTGAAATATTTCCACTTATGGACGGTGAAGAGTCAATTTTATTTGTCCTTGCTCGAATATCTCGGGTTTGATATTTTATATTTGGAACAGATAAGAGCCGCTGATCCCTTTGTTTCTCTTTAAACTTTTTACACGCTGTTTTAACGCACACATGCTCTCCCTGAATTGCGTCACTGATCGCAGAGAGTGGTAAATCACAAGGTCTTGAAGTTTGAAAATCCTCGGTATCTTTTTCAAACTCAACTTTTTTCGTATTTGCTTGAGCGTCATTTGGAATGTCAAAAATATCACCGCCATCTGCTTCAACATCGTATGTGCTTAAACTGGAATTATTACAACCTTTTGTTTGAAAACTGCTTAATGGTTTATCATCGCTATCAGGTGGATCTACATTAAGTTCATTGCTAAAATCACAAGTGTTTTCTTTGCTGTCGCTCCTACTCGTCTTGTCGTTTGGCGATAAACCGTCGCCGCCTCCATTTTCCTCAGGCGATACTTCTTTTTGAGTGTAAAAGACTGAATTGTTTTTAATAAGATCGATTTCGTTATTAACATTGATTCCAATTTTCATATTGACTTTGGATAATTGACGCTTAAGGTTAAAAGTTTTCCATGACATTGACTTTCTTCTATCTTGCAGATCTTTTGGCGGGTTTGGTGTTTCTTCGCGAAGTGGACTTTTTGACACAACATTTGTTGCTAGACTTTCGTTTTCCGGAGAAGTTGGACGCGATGAATTTGACTTATTTTGATAAGATGAAAATGGCTCATTTGTTTCGGGAACAAATTCAATGGATGGGCTGTCAGGGCTAGTGTTGTCGTTCAGCTATATTAAGTTATAATTTAAGCAAAAAATGAGGATAATTTTGCAAATACAGATTGTGTAGATTATCTATCTTATCCATTTTATTAAGTTCAGTGCAGTACAAAATAGACATATTACAAACATAAGCTTAAGGAGAAGGGAAACTAGAATTCGTTTTTAGTAAAAGCCATATAGAAGTGTTTGGTAACTTTACCCCGAAAAATTATTTATACTGAATTATATGTATGCATACTATTAGTACAGGTTTAGTTTATCTTAAACATTTCTATAAATAAAATGACAACATTCATAACCATACATACATACGTAGTTATACATATTCATAATCGGGTTAGTATCAAAAATATAAACTAAGAATTTTTTATCTGTCCAATAGTATTGTCCAAGAGTTTGACACGAAGCATGGTTCCGGATCCCGAATTCGAGCAAATTTCTTGAATGCTGGATAGCTTTGATTTTCACAAATCGCGCGTTTTCGATTTCAATGCGAGTACTACATATAGTGAAAATTAAAAAAAATGTAGTCGTACATATACCGGAAACCGAATAGCACGATTTGGGCTAAAAATCGATTTGAGAAAATCAAAATAAAATAAAATGTTTTTGTTACTGAGCTATACCATCTGGGGCCTATTTCATAAAAGTGACAGGTGCGACAATTGTCGATTTTTCAATAAAATTTCACTGCCAGAATTGTTGGCGACATTTTCCTGTTTCATATACGTTTGTAGGCAACTTTGAAAATTTTTGGAAAATTACAGTGAATTGTGCTGACAATTGTCACTCTGACAAAGTTGTCGCGACAATGGCGACAAAACCAAATAGCTCCGTCGGAAAGCTTTCACAGGAGAGTTTTGTAAATTTATTTATATGGTAATGGCGCAAATTTCATTACTTTTGAATAATTTTGAATATTTCCTAAAACTAAAATAATGCTAATGCAATTATTACATATGATTTACATATAAATTTCATATGACTGGCGACAGTTTTGTCAACGACAATTTTTTTCAATGGAATTTCTCATAGAATTTAAGAGGAGGTGACAGTTGTTTTTATGGAACAAAACACCCACCAAACTGTCGAATTGTCACTGACACCATGGAAAATGCCTGTCGTTACAAAATTATCACTACCGCTTTATGAAATAGGCCCCTGATTGAAAGAAAACCGAATGTAATTGGTTTACGTCATAGAAATAAAATGCGAAAATCTACACACGTTAGGGTCACCCTCACTTTTCATTTCCGTTATGCAAATCTTTGAGAATGCTTTATGAAGCTCACAATTTACCGGCAAAAAATTCGAACTACTACTTGTATAATCTTTACAGCCTTGAGCTGAGTGAAGTCCTTAGACTCTTGCGAAAAGATAAATTATGGCAGTTATTCATCACATGACTGACATTAAAATGGCAAGGTACCTCCATCAAGTTGTAACATTGTGTTATCCCTTTCTTTTTAAAAATTATTGTTACTTTCTTTCTGCATGTTATAGTTAATCTCTTGGAAAATCATAATGCATATTACATCAAGACCACCAACAACGACTAGAATACGCTATTCGTTTTACACAATTAGCCACACAAATTGATTTTTTAGGTAATATTTTGATGTCGGATGGAATTTCAATGGTTATGTCAACAAGCAAAACTATCTATAAAAATCCAAGGGCAACACATCAGCGCCAGTTACACCCATCCAGATCCACTGTTTGGTACGGTGATATGGCCGAAAAAGTTATCGGCCCATACTTCTTCTAGAATGAGGATGAAACGCCAGAAACGATTTCTGGGGCTTCTTCCAGAACAATGAATGACAACTTTAATGAATGACAACTTTTTGCGGCCAACGGCAGAGAAGTATCCCAATTTGTGGTTCCAACAAGATGGAGCGACTGCGCACACTGCTAGGCAACTAGGAACCTGCTGCGGGAAATTGTGGTAAGTCTTATTTGGCCCACCCTGTAGGTTAAGTTAGGTTAGGTTAGGTAAGGTGGCAGCCCCGTGTAACCGGACCTCACTTGGACAATATAAGATTGTCCTTTGTGATACCACACTTTCGAACGGCCCCCTAAACTTTATCGTTAAAACGCTCCGAGCCGATTATATATTTACTAAAACGGCTGATCTCAATGCCCCAGGGCCGCTCGGAGCTATTTAGAAAGTGAGAGCCAAAGTACTTCAACCTTAAAGCTCAGTTAGTCTAGACTTAACTTAAATTAACTTACCGTAAGAAATCATCAATGATTACTCAACACGTCAACTTAAGCCAAGAGCGGAAATATTTTGTTTTTGTGTTGTCTCTTTCAGCTGAATAACAGTTCACCGCCTAAAATGCCACATCAAAAAAAAAATAAACATCATGCCAAAAAAGTTTTTGCTTTCATTTATTTTTAAGAAATACAAAAACGATAGTCTGGCAAGCCTGATTCTCTCACCGCTCTCAATTTTCGTAAGGCCGTAACTTAAGAACCTAAAATCTACAGGTTCTCAAGTTTCTTACGGAAAGTTAAATTTTAACTAACCGCCAACACAGTTGCTCATATAACAGGTTGTCCAAAATATAAAGTTAAATTAAGTTACGGAAATTAAGTCTAGACTAACTGAGCTTTTAGCCTCGCAAACGCTGGGCACCTAAGAAGGTAGTGTTGAGGTCCTCTTCCAGGCAACTGCGACATAAGGGGTCCGGTATAATGTTCAGCCTTACTGCGTGAATACCGATAGGACAGTGACCCGTTAAGATCCCCACCAGAAGTGAGAGCTGTGGCTTTGTGAGTGTGAGGGGTGCCCTCGACCGCCCCCGGTCCACCCTCGGCCAAAACGACCTTGCGATCGCGCATGTCGTGGCATTCGTCCAGCGTTCGCTGAGCTGACATGAAGCCCATCTATTTAAGAGCGTACCGCAAATGATCAGTGGCACCGCCAGCCGCTCTTTATCCGGTGATAACGTTTCACGCGTTCCTTCCCTGGCCAGCTCGTCGACCACGCAGTTCCCCCCAATGTCGCTGTGACCCGGAACCCAAATAAGCCTAATGCAGAAATATTCCGACGCGGCCGAAAGAGAGAGCAGACATTCCTTAACCAAGTTAGTGCGCACCTCTAACGAACTCAAGGCCCTGATAGCCGCTTGGCTATCAGAATATACGCTCACTTGCCTGACTGTTATAACGCTCCTTAGCAGTGAATCTACCGCCACCTTGATAGCAGCTACTTCCGCCTGGAATATACTGCAGAATTCCGGGAGCCTGAACTTAGTGCTGATGGAGAGCTCTCGACAGTAGACCCCTCCACCAACCCTGCCGTCCAGTTTCGATCCATCCGTAAAGAAGTTCACCACACCCCTCTTCCAGAAGTTCCGCCCGGCCCACTGATCCCTTGAGGGAAAGTGGACAGAGAAGAAGCTCCCAGAAGCCGTATCAGTGGTGCAGTAATCCGTACGATCAGGAATGAAATCGAAGCCCCCTAGAACTCCAGAGTGTCCAGTCCCTAAGTTGGTCAACCAATCGGTTTCCCTGAGTCTAATAGCCGTTCGCGCCGCGAAAATTCTGCCTGCAACGTCGACAAGCGCTACGTTTAACATTACGTTCAATGCTAATGTGGGGGCGGTCCGCACTGTCCCACTAATACCAATTAATGCAGCCCGTTGTAGGCGTTCCAGCTGCCTAGCTAGTGTAGCCTTTTCCAGTGAGTTCCACCAGATTAGGGCGCCATAAAACATAATTGGCTTGACAACGGTCTCGTAGAGCCAATAGACAACTTTAGAGGAGATACCCCATCTCTTACCAATAGCTCCCCTACTGAAATACAAGGCCATTGATACCTTTCTTGCCCTTTCCTCGATGTTTGGCCCCCACGACAACTTCCTGTCTAGGATCAAGCCCAAGTACTTGACCCTGTCGGACACCTGTACGCGCAGACCACCAACCGAGGGTAGAACAGCGGCGAGGATTTTATATTTTCTTGTAAATAAGACCAGTTCTGTCTTACTGGGATTGACGGCGAGGCCACTTTTGGCCGCCCAGTTAGTAACTATGTTAAGGTACCGTTGGGTCAGTTCATACAGCGTGTCAAGGTATTTACCTTTAACTCGTCTGCATAGGCAATTCCCCGACAGCCGTGTTTCTCCAGCTCCACTAGTACTCGTTCACCACGACGACCCAGAGAAGGGGCGAGATAATCCCGCCCTGCGGGGTGCCCCTGCTCACCATGCGAGGCAAGCAGGCGCTGCCCCAGACGGCCATGACAGTTCTGTCACGCAGCAAATTTTCGATGAGCCTAATGAGACTGACCTCAAGCCCAAGCTTATCCAGCGGCCCACCCTGTAAAAGATACTGGAAAAACTCGAAGAGATAAAATTTGAGGTCCGTCCGAAGAAAGCCAAACGAGGACTACCTTCAGAGCGTATTTTGTATTGTGGAACGATTTGCCGTCGATACAGAATTTACCGTCAATCGTTCCACAATACATAAATGATAAAGTCATTTTTGGAGTTTCTTTTATTTTCATATGTTAATTCTAAGATTGGAATCATTACATTTTCATTTACTTACGTACTAGGTAAAAATTACAAAAATTTCCCTAGGAAAAAATAGAGGTTTTTTAAATTATATGTATCATTAAACAAAAGTTTATGGTCCTCCCAATGTCTGATTCATGAATATTTTGGTGAAATCGAGTTTGTTCAGATCAGAAAATTTGCAAAGAACTGCCACGGATTTTAAAACTTGGCCATAAAACCTCATTCTGGTAGAAGTTAATTGGTTGAATTCCTAAAATAGCTGTTCCGCTAAGTTGTAAAAAAAATCATATTATAAATTCCGTGGTACTGGCCTTAAAGTATTCAAAAAGAAATGACCACCATGTAAAAAACTTGCAGACTTTCGTGATTTAACTTTAGATTGTTTGAGCTGGCAAAAATTACCACAGATCATTAAAAATAAAAGCTAACTATTTGAAAATACATATTTTACATACACATATTTATTCAAAAACTAGAATTATTAACAAAAACCAAAAAAAAAAAGAACCAAATGATGTAATGCGCTGGTTCAAGGAATGCCAAGAATCCCCCCAACCGGATTTAGAAATGTTGAAACTTAATAATCACAAAGATGGAAGAGTTTTATTGCCTCTGGTTCCATACCACATTAGATTAGTAAATTATAACAAAGTAAGGAATAGGATTTTTTTCTGATTGCCCTGAATTATTAAATAAAAATAAGAAAATTAAACGTTCCACCCTTAGATTACGTAGATTCTGGAAAGCAGTTCGAATGACCAAAAAAGTTTTAAATTCAGCAATCTTACGAAATGAAGGCAACTCATTATGTTATGCGAAAGTGAAGTTTTTAGATTTTAAGGAACTTGGTTTATTAGATACGGGCGCTAGTATTAGCTGTATCGGATCTACACTAGCAGATGAAATTTCGCGAATATCTCGTTTCCGTAAAATTCATTCAAGTGTGAAAACTGCGGATGGTAAAAGTCATAAAGTTGAAGGGACCGTAGACGTCCATATAATGTTCAAAAAGGAAGTGAAAATTTTGAAGTTATATATAATACCGTCATTAGATTCTAGGCTTATTTTAGGTATAGATTTTTAGAGCGTCATTGAACTTGCTCCTGAAGTTATCTCGGCCATTTCGCATGATGAAAGTCCCTCCGATAGTGTTGAAGAAGATAACTCATATCCGCTTACTTCACTGCAAAAACAACAACTAACTTCGATAAAACCATTGTTTCCGAATTTCGAATTGCAAGGTCTGGGTCGAACCAGCCTCATCGAACACGATATCGATATAGAAGAAATAAAACCTATTAAGCAACGCTATTATCCTGTTTCACCAGCTGTAGAGAAGCTGATGTTTAACGAAATTGATCGCATGCTAAGTCTTGGTGTTATTGAGCCATCTAGCAGTGCTTGGAGTTCACCAATGAGACTTCTGCTCAAACCTGGCAAGGTGCGATTGTGTTTGGATGCACGCAAACTCAATGAGTTAACCAAAAAGGATGCATATCCTTTACACAACATACAAGGTATTTTTTCACGGTTACCAAAGGCAAACATCATCTCAAAAATCGATTTAAAAGATGCTTATTGGCAAATTGGTTTGACAGAGCGATCTAAATCGTTAACTGCGTTTACCATACCTGGAAGGCCATTGTATCAATTTAAGGTCATGCCATTTGGGTTATGTAAAGCGCCGTCCACTATGTGTCGTTTGATGGATGAGACCACCAGCTGATCTAAAACATTGCGTCTTTGGGTATCTACATGATCTTTGTATAGTATCTGAAGACTTTAACACACATGTGGAGATTTTAATCAGGATAGCGCACCAGTTCAACAAAGCGAACGTTAACGTTTCTAAGAGTAGTTTCTGTGTGATGCAGGTGAAATATTTAGGTTTTGTTATTGGAAATAGTGGTATTTCCACAGATTTAAGCAAAGTTGATTCGATTTTATCCTGGCCCGTGCCAAAAACTTTAAAACAAGTACGAAGTTTTCTTGGTTTAGCTGGATGGTATCGAAGGTTCATTTCAAATTTCGCTGATGTAACTTTTCCTATTACCCAGGTGTTGACCACCAAGAAAAAATTTTTGTGGACAGAAGAGGCGTAGAAAGCTTTCGAAAAGTTAAAATACTTGCTAGTCTCGGCTCCAGTTATTTCAAACCCCGATTTTTCAAAAAATTCTTCGTGCACTGCGATGCTAGTGACTACGGTATAGGTTCAATTAGATGCAGATGGTGCAGAGAAGCCGATTGCTTTCATGTCTAAAAAAACTTAACTCTGCGCAACGAAATAACAGCGTTACCGAACGAGAATGTTTGGTTGCGATTGAAGCCATAACCAAATTTTGATGTTATTTGCAACTGCAGGAATACGAAATCATCACCGACCACTCCAGTCTTGTGTGGTTGATGCGACAGCAAAATTTAAGTGAAAGGCTTGCGCGATGGGCACTTAAACTGCAAGCTTATAAATTCACTGTCAGTCATCGTAAAGGAAAGGGTCATATCGTACCAGACGCCTTGTCCCGCATCCCTGCTGAACTTAATAACGTAGAAGAAATTAATCCTGAAATCGATTTAGACTCCGAACACTGGCCGATTTTTCATAATCCCCATCAAGAAGCATGGTTTTGATATTTTCTCCGGGTATCTTTATACCACTGCTCTCAATTCCCATGATAAATGGTTTAAAGTCATCAGTAAGCCCGGCAAGCATTATGGCACCTAGCCAATCGTCACTTATATCAAATCCGATCCCGGATAACTTATTCGCGGTATTTACGAGTTGGTTAACATAGGCCGTCATAGATTCACAATTTTCTAGACATGTGGTGATCAATTTCCCTAGTAAACCGATTTTGCACGTTAATCCGGTGTCATCGTATAGGTTTTGTAGCGTTTTCCAAACATCATAAGCCGTTTTCTGATTTTGTATGTGTACATAAATCGACTCGTTGACGGATAAAATAATCTTTGCCCTCGCTTTTCTTAGTTTTTTTTCGTCCTTTTCTGTAATAGGCTCAGTAATGCACTCATGAAGGTCACACATCTCCAAAATGCTTTCCATTGCGAACCGCCACGTATGGTAATTTTCACTTCCGCGCAGCTTCTCAACCACTTGTAACGATGCTTCGGCCATTGCCATTTTCACCCTCTTAACAACCAATGTTTTCTTACGCTCGAAATTTTACTTTTAAAAAAATTAGCAACGTATGCTTTTGTATAGAAGTTTTAATCGACTTTACACAGACACGTGGGCTGTGCCCATAACCTCTTAAAATGAAAGAAGCGGGTTGAAAAATGCAGAAGTGGTTTAATTAAGAGTTCAAAGCAAAGTAAAGTAAATGAATGTACAGAAGATATGATACAAGTAAATATTAGTAGGGTTGCCAGATTAATACTTTCTACCACCATGGCTCGGCTTATAAACTTCTAAAGAATCTAGACTCACTGGAAGAATCAAATTGCTTGCTGGATAGAGAGGATCAAATGGCATTACTGCGGGAAGATTTAAGTCGAAATACCACAAAAGCATACGACAATATAACTTGCGATCTCGACCAGTTCATTTCAAAGTAGGGCAGGAAGTTTTCCGAAGAAATTTTGCACAAAGCAGCGTAGAAAAGCGTTTCAATTCCAGGTTAGCACCGCTGTTTATCAAAGCTAAAGCAACATCTTAGAAGATTTACAAGGGAAAATCATTGGCACTTTCAGTGCTAAAGACATTCGTCCCTAGTCGGCCTTTTCCCTCTAACTCTTATCCTTAAAAATCAACAAGTTCTCTGGTTTTGTAATGCGCTGGTTCAAGGAATGCCAGGAATGCATCCCCCCCCTCCGCCGACTGTTAGCTAGTTTCATGAATGGGTCCCGACCGGCATACACTTTTCCAGCAACAAATTGATGGGTTTTGAGAGACAAGCTTTCTTCCGTGATTGCTTAAAACGACAGTAGGTAGAAGTTGCGATTCTTCCTCTGAAAATTGCCTATTGCATACCCACTCCAGCCAAGAATACATTACAATGATTAAGTGTGAATTGCAGCGGATTAGCTGCGCTTGATTGTAGTTGAATCACATGAAGAAAGTGGAAAAAGCAATAACAGTTTATAAGGCGAACTTAGCACAGTGCGTAGGCAACTGGCTGAGTCAGCTGGGGTCGTTGGATCGAGTCCCGCTGAAGAAGTCCAACAAAATTGTTGAATATAATTGTTATAAGGCCATAAATAACAAAAAACAAATACATATCGATGGCCCTCTGCAATAACGGCACAACTCAAAATTTCATGTTTTTGAGTTATATTATGTTTACAAATAACCATATTTTTCTGTGGCAAATCGACATACCAATCCGGCAGAAGCGCAGTTTTGCCATTTTCCACAAAACCGGAGTAGTAAGGGTTCTTACTACTGAACAGTGGCACATGTCTCACATTTATCGTGAATATTGTCATAAGTCAAAAACTCTCGATAAGTTCGAGATGCTTTTAAGTGAAATAACAACACTTTTCGTATTGGGCCGTTGTTCATTACATAGTTTCAGTAAGCCACTTTTCGATTTGTGCCGTTGCAACGATTTGCGTTGAACAACGCGTTGTTCAGCAATACAAATGGAGTTTTTTTCGTTTAACTATTTAGGAGTGTTTACTTATTTCGTCTTTTTGCAGTCCAATACTTACAAAATCTTTTGATAGAGTCATAATTTGAAAGCTTACAAATTTTCCCTAATGACTGCAAATAATCCGGAATAATCACGTTCCCAGGGATATTATTTCTAAATTAAGAAACACAAAATCTTTAATTGGCTCTACTGAAATATATCAAACTTTGAGTTGTGTCGTTATTGCAGAGGACCATCGATATGTATGTAATAAATATAGAATCATTGGCGAATGTTTGAAACAAATATTCTATTAACGGTAGACATTGGAATTCTATGAAATTGCATATTTTTGTTTAGCATCCAAGAGATCCTGGACCAAGACAGAAATTCCTTTGCATATTTTTCACAACTATATTTTTAATAATTAATGAAATTTCACCTGTTTCCTGCTTACCTATTAAACTGAAGTTTGGCACTCACCTTTAGTTCTGATTACAATACAATCACGTAATTCAGTATCATTGTAAATCCAACATGGCCCCCGCACAGTGGTCGGAGAAACCATGTTTTACGCGAAAAAGGCATATTTTGAAACTGTGATAAATTAACCGGAATAAAGCTATTCTTATTCAGAAATGTTCAACGAACTCAAAACTGATTAGTACTTTCAATAATATCTGCTGAGAAAGCCGTTGAATCCGTTTAATTCAAAAATTCGATCGTGGTACGTTCTATAAGATATGAGTTGATAACTTTCTTAAAAAATTGTTTATGGAAACTTTCAATTCTAACAGTAATTGCTGTTTTGGTCTTACTTCTGAAACATGGAAAATAGTAATTTCATATTAAATATTACACAAAACTTGGTAGCTAAATTATCAACACCTAATAACACGGATTATTTTTCAAGAAATATTTTCTTCAAAAAGATATAACTAATTTGTAGGGCCGAATAGGATCTTCATTCCTTTACCAAAAACTAAAAAGAAAAGCCGCGCATACTCGCGCCAAAAGGAGTGGCGGCCATGTTTATTTCACTAAACCTACTTTAGCAATTTGTCCAAATAATATAAAGTGTATTAAAATATTAAAGATAAATGCCATTTATTCTATTTTTGGCATCATATCATTTATAGGATGTGTCTTCACAAAGCTGAAGTAAATTTTTAAAAATCCAACAACAAATCCATATTAAAAAAACGATTAAATATGAAAAAATACAAAAACTTGGTACCAATATTCCCTCGTAGTTTAATTTTATAAGGGTCTCTACCGGGTGTGCGCTGCACACATGTATTTTTTTCACGTCTATCACCCCTTTTTTCTCATGTGTTTTTGCTCAGTGGCAATTTATACACAATTAGTAGCGGCACATTAATTGAACTACTAAATGCATTCATACATATGTACAAATGAAGGTAATAATGTATGCGCCTTCCCAGGGAGGTTAAGTTCGGGTGATAAACCTATGGATAGTTACATACTGTGTACATATGTACCATCAATTAAAATGGGGAAAATATATTACAAAGCAGCAAAAATAAAAAGCTTTCTATGAAAATCGGAAAGCGACATACACAGCCTACAAATTATGTATCGCGTCAACTCGCGGGAAATTCCCCGATTTCGGTTTAAGTCTCAATCGGGGAATGGATACTTTTATAAATTAAAAAAAAAAAAAACAAATTAGACGAATATGTTAGCACAATGTTAATTTTTAACCATTTGTAGCTATTTGGGGCGAAATTTTTTCAGTTTGAAATTTCTCAAGCACGTACAACTTGTATGGGACCAACCGAAATTGAATGGCGTGCGTATGAAGATAACTCAATTTCCAAATTTGGTTCTGCGTGACATGAAATCAAATGCAACCGCACGCAAGCCAATTTCGGGTTATGCAAAAAACAAATAAATTCGAATATTAGGTTAGCCTGTAAGTTTTGGGCTAGACTAGAGGAAACTTAGAATAAAATCGAATGACCAGTTTTTGAGAAAATGCCCGAAATATATATTTCCAGCAGTCAAATTTTTAGTTTTGAGGCCATAACGCTATGACAGCTCTATATTTTATAAACACAATAATATAATAAATATAATTAAAATACACCGTTATATAGCTTGTTTTAAGAACTTTCTATTGATATCCATATGAATGGAACGGAATGAGTGGTACGGCCTCAGTAGCATTTTAAAAAATTGCCTTTTTTCGAATTTCAGGCACCAGCCACGCCCACAACGGCATACGAATCGAAACATTCTGGAACAAAATCTTCTTACTTTTTTTGTACTTTAATTCCTGAAAGTTTGAAAAAAATTAAATGAAGGTACGTACAGATGCCACATACATCTCGTAGTGAAGACGCGAACCAAAACCAATTTATCTCTATATCTTTCCAACCAGTGTTGCCAGAACTTTTTGGGGCGACCGGCTATATTGGCAAAAAAAGCGGCTAAAAACGGCTAAAATGTTTCAACTAAAATTTACATGTTTTATTTGAAGAAATCGCGAGTAAAAGACTAGTAAAGTCATACAATTTTTTTTTGTTAATAAAGGTTATACGTAGCTAAGCTTTACCACTCGTTAAATAAATCACAAAACAGAGACTGGTAAATTCATTACAAATAACACAGGTTTACAAGAAAAAAAAACTTATGCATATTTAACCAAACCTATATATCCCTATGGGCCAATTTCACAGTGCGAAGTTAACTCAGAAACGGCAGTTAACTAGAGATTTTCAGTACAAAAATATGTAGTTAACTGCCGACTCTGAGTTAACTACACACTGTGAAATTGGCCCTATGCTATTCGACACGCTGAATGCGAATCCGAAGTCCGCTAGTCTCCACCACGTCAGGTTCGTGGTCAGTTGAAGGTCAAGTAGGGAAAAATTTATTGAATAAACCTGAAAATTCATATACATAAGGTTTTACATTCGCTGAACCCGAATCCGAGGTCCGTTAACCTCCATAATGTCAGCTTCGAGGTCATTTGAAGGTCAAATAGGACATAAAATTTATTCAATAGAAATTAAAAAAAAAATTGTTTTTGTTGTCACTGAAACCGAGTATGGAGTCCCTTGATTCCTCAAGGTCATCTGGAGGTCATGCCAAGGTCATCCCAAGGTCAAATTCAGATGAATTTTATTGAATTTTCAGGTTTATTCAATGAATTTTTCCCTACTTGACCTTCAAATGACCACGAACCTGACGTGATGGAGGCTAACGGACCTCGGATATGCTTTCAGCATGGCGAATAACATAGGGATATATAGGTTTGGTTTAATATGCATAAGCTTTTTTTTTTTGTAAACCTGTGTAATTTATGTACAACAAAAGAAACTGTCGTTATAAGTACGTATATCATAAGTCATGTTTGTATTACTTAAATATAAAAACGAGATCAATTACAAACTTATGGCGTTTTCTTTTTTATCGAAAAATATTGCCTTACATTGCAACATTTGCACTAGGTCACTTTTCGTCCTGAAAATGGCTATATTAGTATAAAGTATTTTGCTTAGTCGGAAGGCAATAGTTTGAGAAATGAACACGTTAAACTGTGAAAGGGCTGAAGAAAACAGGCCAACATTTTTTCGAGAAAAGAAAACGCCATTAATTTACATATATCGAACAAGCCGGTCGTTTTTTTAAGTTTTCAACAATTCAACTACATATTTAATTGTATTTTGATATCCATATATTCGAAACTCCTGTTTTTAATGTTTTACTGCCGACGTTTGGTGTACAGTGCCAGATTTGCGACAGACCGATTCAAACTGTTCACCCACGTACTCTGTCCCATTATCAGTGCGTATAACTTTAGTTCTCTTACCGCATTGTTTCTCGACTAGTATCTTAAACTCCTTGAAATAATCAGCAACATCGGATTTACTTTTCAGGAGAAATACGAACACTTTGCGGGAGTAGTCATCTACGAATGAGAGAAAATATTTCGCAAAAAGACATTGTCTCCATCGGCCCACATATATCAGAGTTAATAAGCTGTAATAAATCAGAACTGCGGTTGCCAACATGCTTAAATGGCAGCCGTGATTGTTTTCCCTCGTAGCAAGCCGCACACCCCGCCAACTCACTTGCGTCGCCACTGAAGTACAGATTACTGTTTTTCTGATTTTTTAACTTACATAGATCTGCGTAGTTTAAATGGCCTAAGCGGCGATGCCACGTCATTACACTAACATTTGCTTTTGCCACCATGCAAGAGATCGATTGAGCACGAAGTTTATATACGCCCGAAAAAACTTTAATATTGGCTATCAACTCTCCATTTTGACTAATTATTTTACAGCTGCCCTTGTTAAATGCGATTTGGTTCCCATTCTCAGTGAGTTGCGAAACAGACAACAAATTCGATGTTAGTTTTGGAACATATAAAACACGTTCCATTTCAATCTCGATGAGCCCTATACGAAGTGCGACCCTACCGATTCCTCCGACAGTCATTTTTTTTATTATTTGCTGTTGTTATTTCATTAATGGATGTGTCTTTAAAATTGTAAAAAAAATCTTTTTAAGGGGTCATGTGTATGGAAGCACCGCTATCGATGCACCAATCTTGTTGATTGCTACCGTCTTCATAACTCGCATAAGTACCAAAAGCTACTTTGCTACCTTTGCTTGTGTTGCTAGGTTGTTGTCTAGCTTTTGTACTTTGATTGCATTCTTTGCTAATGTGACCCTTTCGACCGCAATTATAGCATTTGAAATTATGCTTGCTAGCTTTTGCCTGCATTTTCTTGACACTTAACAATGCCCTGCCGTCGTGGGCCGATTTTTCATAATCCCCATCAAGAAGCTTGGTTTTGATATTTTCTCCGGGTATCTTTATACCACTGCTCTCAATTCCCATGATAAATGGTATAAAGTCATCAGTAAGCCCGGCAAGCATTATGGCACCTAGCCAATCGTCACTTATATCAAATCCGATCCCGGATAACTTATTCGCGGTATTTACGAGTTGGTTAACATAGGCCGTCATAGATTCACAATTTTCTAGACGTGTGGTGATCAATTTCCGTAGTAAACCGATTTTGCACGTTAATCCGGTGTCATCGTATAGGTTTTGTAGCGTTTTCCAAACATCATAAGCCGTTTTCTGATTTTGTATGTGTACATAAATCGACTCGTTGACGGATAAAATAATCTTTGCTTTTCTTAGTTTTTTTTTCGTCCTTTTCTGTAATAGGCTCAGTAATGCACTCATGAAGGTCACACATCTCCAAAATGCTTTCCATTGCGAACCGCCACGTATGGAAATTTTCACTTCCGCGCAGCTTCTCAACCACTTGTAACGATGCTTCGGCCATTGCCATTTTCACCCTCTTAACAACCAATGTTTTCTTACGCTCGAAATTTTACTCTTAAAAAAATTAGCAACGTATGCTTTTGTATAGAAGTTTTAATCGACTTTACACAGACACGTGGGCTGTGCCCATAACCTCTTAAAATTAAACAAGCAGGTTGAAAAATGCACAAGTGGTTTAATTAAGAGTTCAAAGCAAAGTAAAGTAAATGAGTGTACAGAAGATATGATACAAGTAAATATTAGTAGGGTTGCCAGATTAATACTTTCTACCACCATGGCTCGGCTTATAAACTTCTAAAGAATCTAGACTCACTGGAAGAATCAAATTGCTTGCTGGATAGAGAGGATCAAATGGCATTACTGCGGGAAGATTTAAGTCGAAATACCACAAAAGCATACGACAATATAACTTGCGATCTCGACCAGTTCATTTCAAAGTAGGGCAGGAAGTTTTCCGAAGAAATTTTGCACAAAGCAGCGTAGAAAAGCGTTTCAATTCCAGGTTAGCACCGCTGTTTATCAAAGCTAAAGCAACATCTTAGAAGATTTACAAGGGAAAATCATTGGAACTTTCAGTGGTAAAGACATTCGTCCCTAGTCGGCCTTTTCCCTCTAACTCTTATCCTTAAAAATCAACAAGTTCTCTGGTTTTGTAATGCGCTGGTTCAAGGAATGCCAGGAATGCCCCCCCCGCCCTCCGCCGACTGTTAGCTAGTTTCATGAATGGGTCCCGACCGGCATACACTTTTCCAGCAACAAATTTATGGGTTTTGAGAGACAAGCTTTCTTCCGTGATTGCTTAAAACGACAGTAGGTAGAAGTTGCGATTCTTCCTCTGAAAATTGCCTATTGCATACCCACTCCAGCCAAGAATACATTACAATGATTAAGTGTGAATTGCAGCGGATTAGCTGCGCTTGATTGTAGTTGAATCACATGAAGAAAGTGGAAAAAGCAATAACAGTATATAAGGCGAACTTAGCACAGTGCGTAGGCAACTGGCTGAGTCAGCTGGGGTCGTTGGATCGAGTCCCGCTGAAGAAGTCCAACAAAATTGTTGAATATAATTGTTATAAGGCCATAAATAACAAAACACAAATACATATCGATGGCCCTCTGCAATAACGGCACAACTCAAAATTTCATGTTTTTGAGTTATATTATGTTTACAAATAACCATATTTTTCTGTGGCAAATCGACATACCAATCCGGCAGAAGCGCAGTTTTGCCATTTTCCACAAAACCGGAGTAGTAAGGGTTCTTACTACTGAACAGTGGCACATGTCTCACATTTATCGTGAATATTGTCATAAGTCAAAAACTCTCGATAAGTTCGAGATGCTTTTAAGTGAAATAACAACACTTTTCGTATTGGGCCGTTGTTCATTACATAGTTTCAGTAAGCCACTTTTCGATTTGTGCCGTTGCAACGATTTGCGTTGAACAACGCGTTGTTCAGCAATACAAATGGAGTTTTTTTCGTTTAACTATTTAGGAGTGTTTACTTATTTCAAGAAACAGGCATATTTTGAAACTGTGATAAATTAACCGGAATAAAGCTATTCTTATTCAGAAATGTTCAACGAACTCAAAACTGATTAGTACTTTCAATAATATCTGCTGAGAAAGCCGTTGAATCCGTTTAATTCAAAAATTCGATCGTGGTACGTTCTATAAGATATGAGTTGATAACTTTCTTAAAAAATTGTTTATGGAAACTTTCAATTCTAACAGTAATTGCTGTTTTGGTCTTACTTCTGAAACATGGAAAATAGTAATTTCATATGAAATATTACATAAAACTTGGTAGCTAAATTATCAACACCTAATAACACGGATTATTTTTCAAGAAATATTTTCTTCAAAAAGATATAACTAATTTGTAGGGCCGAATAGGATCTTCATTCCTTTACCAAAAACTAAAAAGAAAAGCCGCGCATACTCGCGCCAAAAGGAGTGGCGGCCATGTTTATTTCACTAAACCTACTTTAGCAATTTGTCCAAATAATATAAAGTGTATTAAAATATTAAAGATAAATGCCATTTATTCTATTTTTGGCATCATATCATTTATAGGATGTGTCTTCACAAAGCTGAAGTAAATTTTTAAAAATCCAACAACAAATCCATATTAAAAAAACGATTAAATATGAAAAAATACAAAAACTTGGTACCAATATTCCCTCGTAGTTTAATTTTATAAGGGTCTCTACCGGGTGTGCGCTGCACACATGTGTTTTTTTAAGAAGTTTCACGTCTATCACCCCTTTTTTCTCATGTGTTTTTGCTCAGTGGCAATTTATACACAATTAGTAGCGGCACATTAATTGAACTACTAAATGCATTCATACATATGTACAAATGTAGGTAATAATGTATGCGCCTTCCCAGGGAGGTTAAGTTCGGGTGATAAACCTATGGATANATTCTATTTTTGGCATCATATCATTTATAGGATGTGTCTTCACAAAGCTGAAGTAAATTTTTAAAAATCCAACAACAAATCCATATTAAAAAAACGATTAAATATGAAAAAATACAAAAACTTGGTACCAATATTCCCTCGTAGTTTAATTTTATAAGGGTCTCTACCGGGTGTGCGCTGCACACATGTGTTTTTTTAAGAAGTTTCACGTCTATCACCCCTTTTTTCTCATGTGTTTTTGCTCAGTGGCAATTTATACACAATTAGTAGCGGCACATTAATTGAACTACTAAATGCATTCATACATATGTACAAATGTAGGTAATAATGTATGCGCCTTTCCAGGGAGGTTAAGTTCGGGTGATAAACCTATGGATAAATAGTTACATACTGCGTACATATGTACTAGGGATGTTGCGAATGTGGAATTTTAGACATCCGCGGATGCGAATGCGGATGCGGATGTTTAAAAGCTAACATCCGCGGATGCGAATGCGGATGTCAAATATAGTGAAAGCTCCAATATGCGGACACCGATGGTCACCTTTTTTGTCCGCCTATGAGAAATGTCCGCTTATAGGAATTTCGTAAAAAAAAAAATTAAAATTCATACTGAAAAAATTGTAATTGCGGGTTTCTAAATTAAAATAATATGTATTCTTCAATAGACAGAAACAGGGTGAATTAAAAATTAATTCAAATTTATTGCGTTTTCTTTCCTACCGATAAATCTCATTGACCATTGGCAATGAAAAGGCAACACTTTTTCTAGAAAATAAAATATTTTTGAATGTGGGCTATGTTCTTGTGTACATATACATATCGTCGTTTAAAGTACAAAACCGCGTATCGTCATTCTGCAAAACTGCGTAACTGACATTTCCTGCCAAAAATTGCATTTGCTCACACAAGCTCTTGGCTCAATCCATATCCATTCGTCCTGAAATATACTGGCCAGGTATGCGATTGCTTTATAAAAAAGAGAACCATTTTGAAATATGAGTGTTTTTACTCTCTAGAAGATAATTTACATAATTCACATACGCGGTTTTGCATTTTGTTGATACGCGGTTTTGTATTTTAAACGACGATATGTAGAAGCGCAAGAGTCAACATTTGACTGAAAAACAAAACAAAATTGACCGCTTGTTACAGCTTCGCGTCCGCTTATGGGAGAGTTTTTTTCATAACTGGACATTTTTGAGTGTCCTCGTCCGTTTATCGGAAAGTCCGTGTATGGGATAGCATTTTGTATGGAAAAAAGCCAAAAATTGTTCGTTCCCAATAATGTGTCCGCTTATTAGAGCGTCCGTCTATGCGACCTTTCACTGTATTTTAAGAAATATTTTTGGTGAGTACATAGGTGATTTAGGTAAAAAAAATGGAAAATTTAGTAATTTTTAATATCTTTTTTATTTAGTACTTAAATTAAAAAATTGGAAGAGTAATTTTGCAGCTTTTTCGGGTTACAGCCTGTTTCCTAACGGGTCGTAAATCAAACCTGCGCCATTAAATAACTACTCGCTCGAGGCGACAAACTTGAAAAACTTTAAACTTTACAAAATTGTAAATTCTTTTCGATTGACGCTGCACTTGTTGAGAGGACTTCAGTTTTTTTTTTTGCGGCTCAATAATTCGAGAATTGCATCGGGCTGCAAATTTCGGATGTATCCTCGTGAATTTTATCTTCACAATCTAGCATCATGGCAATATTACTGTTTAAACACCGTTGTGTTCCAATTTGGAGAACCAATTCTTTTGGTTGTTTCAAAATTTGGAGAACCTGTTACGACATCAGCGTTTTTCGATTTCAGTTTTTGTAATTCATTTTTAATCCTGTCTTCTGTGACTGGTTTGAAAAATGTGTGCTTATAGCGTCGCGACGTTGTGAATAGGTGGATATGGCTAATAAATTGCTATTTTGTAGGAATGAAAATTTCGAAGAAAATTCTGTTTTGAAAGTCGTGGGTGCCAGCAGAATTAGTTTAAAATCTTGTAGTTTTGTTAAAAAGGTATCCCGTTTTTTATAATAATTTCAGTTGTTGGAATCACGGACGATAAAGGTCTCAGATTTGCTTAATTCCCGGGTGACCTCTTGGAAATGTTCACCTGTAATGAACAGCTTGTAATTAGTTTTTTTATTAGTTAGCTGAGCATGGTTTTTCCTAGTTTCAGGCAGTCACAATTAATTACTCACTCACCATGCGCTCAATGTGTTTTGATATATTTTTTGGGGCACTTGCACAATATTCGCATTCGCAAAAGCTCCGCATTGATTATTGCGAATGCGAAAGCGAATGCGAATGTTAAAATTTATGCGGAAGTTCCGCGGTTGCGAATGCGAATGCGAATATTCGCAACAACCCTGATATGTACCATCAATTAAAATGGGGAAAATATATTACAAAGCAGCAAAAATAAAAAGCTTTCTATGAAAATCGGAAAGCGACATACGCAGCCCACAAATTATGTATCGCGTCAACTCGCGGGAAATTCGCCGATTTGCAGGGAATTTCGGTTTAAGTCCCAATCGGGGCATGGATACTCTTATAAATTAAAAAAAAAAAAAAAACAAATTAGACGAATATGTTAGCACAATGTTAATTTTTAACCATTTGTAGCTATTTGGGGCGAAATTATTTCAGTTTGAAATTTCTCAAGCACGTACAACTTGTATGGGACCAACCGAAATTGAATGGCGTGCGTATGAAGATAACTCAATTTCCAAATTTGGTTCTGCGTGACATGAAATCAAATGCAACCGCACGCAAGCCAATTTCGGGTGATGCAAAAAACAAATAAATTCGAATATTAGGTTAGCCTGTAAGTTTTGGGCTAGACTAGAGGAAACTTAGAATAAAATCGAATGACCAGTTTTTGAGAAAATGCCCGAAATATATATTTCCAGCAGTCAAATTTTTAGTTTTGAGGCCATAACGCTATGACAGTTCTATATTTTATAAACAAAAAAATACACCGTTATATGGCTTGTTTTAAGAACTTTCTATTGATATCCATATGAATGGAACGGAATGAGTAGCATTTTAAAAAATTGCCTTTTTTCGAATTTCAGGCACCAGCCACGCCCACAACGGCATACGAATCGAAACATTCTGGAACAAAATCTTCTTACTTTTTTTGTATTTTAATTCCTGAAAGTTTGAAAAAAATTAAATGAAGGTACGTACAGATGCCACATACATCTCGTAGTGAAGACGCGAACCAAAACCAATTTATCTCTATATCTTTCCAACCAGTGTTGCCAGAACTTTTTGGGGCGACCGGCGGCTAAAAACGGCTAAAATGGTTCAACTAAAATTTACATGTTTTATTTGAAGAAATCGCGAGTATAAAGACTAGTAAAGTCATAAAATTTTTTTTTGTTAATAAAGATTATACGTAGCTAAGCTTTACCACTCGTTAAATAAATCACAAAACAGAGGTTTATTCAATGAATTTTTCCCTACTTGACCTTCAAATGACCACGAACCTGACGTGATGGAGGCTAACGGACCTCGGATTCGCATTCAGCATGTCGAATAACATAGGGATATATAGGTTTGGTTTAATATGCAAAAGCTTTTTTTTTTGTAAACCTGTGTAATTTTTGTTGAACAAAAGAAACTGTCGTAATAAGTACGTATATCATAAGTCATGTTTGTATTACTTAAATATAAAAAAGAGATCAATTACAAACTTATGGCGTTTTCTTTTTTATCGAAAAATATTGCCTTGCATTGTAACATTTGCACTAAGTCACTTTTCGTCCTGAAAATGGCTATATTAGTATAAAGTATTTTGCTTAGTCGGAAGGCAATAGTTTGAGAAATGAACACGTTATACTGTGAAAGGGCTGAAGAAAACAGGCCAACATTTTTTCGAGGAAAGAAAACGCCATTAATTTACATATATCGAACAAGCCGGTCGTTTTTTAAGTTTTCAACAATTCAACTACATATTTAATTGTATTTTGATATCCATATATTCGAAACTCCGGTTTTTAATGTCTTACTCACTCTCTCACATCCCTGTCTGAGAGCAATAATAAGTAACAATAAAGTATTTTGGCACCATGATACAATTGAATGGATTAGAATAATAAGGGTCTAAGTGACACTTTTTGAAAATATAAGTTATACCCATATTTGTATAGTTAAATGTAGTGTTTATTTGGTGACAAAGAGATCCAAGTCATTTCGGACATTGTAGTGTAATTTATTGGCCGGGCAATAATCATTTCAAAAGCATTTACCCAGAATTTACAATAAGTAATCAACTTTAACTTTAATTATCTCAAAACAATGTCAGACCTACTTAGATCCTTTTGATTCTAACCCCTTCAATTATTCACAGGTATTGTCTTCCCATAGAGTTTTGCTTCACATCGATATTCGTGCTCTTTTAATCTTAAACGTTATTTTCTGTGTTGCGAATAAAACTTCGAACATAAATTTAAGCCATTTGTAAGTAAATTAAATGAATTAAAAAATAAATAAATCAATAAATAAATAATAATAAATAATAAATAAATATAAAATCAAATAATAATAGTAATAATATAATTAATTATTATATTATTAATAATATAATTATTTATAAATATAAATAATAAATAATAATAATAATAATAATAATAAATTAATAAATTATAACAAAGAATCCCCGCTTCGCCCTTCTTTGGAAAAAACACAGTGACCCAAATATAAAATGGGGCGGGAGACTTTAGCAAGTTTTGGTTAATTTTATTTAGTTTATTTAATTTTATCCTTGTAATTTTTTTGTTGTGAAAATATTACTCAACAAACACCATATAAGTCTCAATTTTAGATTTTGTGCAAAAATTATTAAAATTCTGCCAAATTTTTAACTTTTTAATCAGCATCTTTACAAAATGGTGTGTATGCAGCAGGGTTGTTGCGAATATTCGCATTCGCAACCGTGGAGCTTCCGCATTAATTTTAACATTCGCATTCGCTTTCGCATTCGCAATAATCAATGCGGATCTTTTGCGAATGCGAATATTCAAGGGACCGAAAGTAACAGTTATTTTCTTTACGAGTTAAACTTGGCCAAATATTTTTTATTCCCAACTAAAGTCCTTTCCGGACAATAAACAAACCGCTTATCCAAATTAAACAAGTTTGGTATCAAATGAAAGAGGACTTAAATAGCTTTAAAACTGAAATGTCCAAACGAGCAAAGTCACCTACTGAAAAATATTTCAATTAAAAAATGTTAGTTTATTACCATAGAAGAAACCTTGGGTCAGGTATATGAATTTCTTTAGTATTAAATGATATAAAAAATATATAAATAGAGGTGGTAATCTCCGTTCGTTATTTCTGTTTAAAAGCTATTTCAGGCCTCTTTCACATGATACCAAATTAGTTTAATTTTGATAAGCTGTTTGTTTATTATCCAGAAAAAACCTTCGGAATAAAAAATATTAGGCCAAGTTTAACTGGTAAAAAATAACTGTTATTTTCGGTCTCTGGAATATTATGCAAGTGCAATGATAAAACGTATATCTGGCCAGTCACAGAAGAAAGGATCAAAAATGAATTACAAAAACTAAAATTGAAAAACGCTGTTGACGTTAATGGTTCTCCACATTCAGAAACAACCAAAAGAATGAGAATGAAGAATTCTTTGGAAAACAACGGTGTTTAAACAACGATCTTGCCATGATACTAGATTGTGAAGATGAAAGTCAGGAGGATACATCCGACATTTGCAGACCGATGCAATTCCCAAAAAAGAATTATTGCACCGCAATAAAAAAAAAATAAATATAACTGAAAGTCCTCTCGACTGGTGCAGCGTCAATCGAAAAGAATTTACAATTTTGTCAAGTTTGAAATTTTTCAAGTTTTTCGCAGCGAGCGAGTAGTTATTTAGTAGCGCAGGTTTGATTTACAGTCATTTAAAAACTTTTTATTGAATACAATGTTCCAAAATTTAAATTCATGTACTAAAAAAAATATTATTAAAAATTACTAACCTTTCCATTTTTTATTTTACTAAATCACCAAATTTACTCACCTAAATTATTTCTTAACAAGTAAAAAAGTCTAAGTTCGGGGGGAGCCGAACATTAAATACCCGGCGCAAGTATTCAATATAGTTTTTCACCTTTCCGAAAACTACCGCTACATGGTAAGCAGTGGTGGTTTTACGTCTGTATCAAACATCTTCGATAGCACGTTCAGTTAAACATAATGAGATAAACTTACATAGATATATGTGGGCGGCATCACGCCCATTTTTCAAAACTCCATAATAATGTTACTTCTTTTCAAGGGATTGTTGTTAGTATCAATTTTGGGTAAAATTAGCGTTATAAAAAGGTGATCGTAATTTTAGTCAGATTTCAATAACTTTCAACGTTTTGCCTTTATGGGGCAACCACAATAATCATTCCGAATTTGGTACAAATTGGTAGAACGGTTACCGAGATACACATATGTGGTCATAAGTGGGCGGGCTCACGCCCATTTTCCAACATTTTATTATAAGCGTACTTTTTGCTATAGAATTATTGCAAACATCAATTTTGAATAAATTAGATTCAGTATTTACTAATTTATTGAAGCTTTCGTATTTCTCTAAATTACCGTTATGTGGGATGTGGTCGTGGTTATTATCCGATTTTTTAAATTTTCAGCCGTTTGGTATGTTTTGTGAAGGCCAACAAGTGTGCCAAGTTTGGGAGAAATTGGTGGAGCGGTTCCCAAGATATACACATGTAATCATAAGTGGGCGTGCCTGCGCCCATTTTCCAAAAATTTATAATAATCTTATTTTTCGCCTAAAAATGATTGTACACATCAATTTTGAGTGAGTAAGCTTCAGTAGTTACTAAAATATCGCAGTTTTCGTATTTCTGAAAACTACCGTTATATGGCAGGTAGGCGTGGTTATCGTCCGATTTTGCCCATTTTCAACACCTCAAGAGAAGTACACATACCAAGTGTCGTTAAGATATCTCAATTTGTACTCGAGTTATCGTGTGCACAGACGGTTACTCTTTTCATTCTGATCATTTATGTATACATTTGTCTATATCTGTCGTGATTCGTTTTGCTTGTTACAAACAACCGTTATGTGAACAATGTTATAATACCCTTGCGTACAAGTGCGGTCGGGTATAAAAATACTTGACATCCGCATCCGCGGATGTTAGCGTTTAAACATCCGCATCCGCATTCGCATCCGCGGATGTCTAAAATTCCACATTCGCAACATCCCTGATATGCAGTTCTGTAGACCATTAAAATTTAGTATAATATGGTGAAAATTTTAAGTGCTAGAACTTACCGTTGATTTTTGTAATTTTTTTTATTACGATGTTCCGAATTTTTTCCATACAAAGTATGTTCTAAAATTTTTTTATATGGAAAAAAATGCGGCACACTTTACTATTTATACTAAAATTTTAAATGAAAAAAAAAACAAATGCAGAATTTTCATAATTTTTGCATAAAATATGAAATTTGGATATAAATGGTGTTGGTGTGTAAGTAATCAGCTATAATAATAATATAATAATAATAATAGATTGGCGCTTACACATATGTTAGTGTTTGGCCGAGCTTCTCCTCCGATTTGTGGCGTGCGTGCGCCTTGATGTTGTCACAAAGCGGAGGGACCTACAGTTTTATGCCGACTCCGAACGGCGATTGTATTTTTATGAGAAGCTGTTTTTCATGGCAGAAATACACTCGGAGGTTTGCCATTGCCTGCCGAGGGACGACCGCTGTTAAGAAAAAACCTTTTTTCGATATTTTTGCGATGTTGCTTTGACCAGTGTTTGAACCCAGGCGTTGTGGAGTGGAAGCGCGCACTGCTTACCACTGACCACAGCGGCCGACGAAGTAATCAGCTATACTTTCATAAAAAGTAATAAGCTAAAATGTCGCGTCCAGTTCATATTTAGGTCACTGTATCTATATGGCTCATTCCATCTCAAATCACCCAGGCCGGGGGAAAGTGAATTTAAGTTTGCGACGCAACGCAATTTTGCAGTAGCTTAACACTTGCACTTTATTATACTCAAATTTAATGGGCTACAAAATTGCATACTCAAAAAAATTCTAAACAAAGTTTTATTTTTTTTTTTTAATTGTAATGTACTATTTACTCAACTTCGGTGTAAAAAAAATCAGAACTCAAATTATTGTAGAGCGCACCCCATAACATTATACTTAAATATTGCGCAATACTCACTGATTTTTTGCAATTTTTTTTGAAATGGCATATTTTCAAAAACTAATTTTTTTTTTCAAAAAATTTTTATTTGGAAAATTTTTCAAGAAAAAAATTAAAAAATTGTTTCTTTGTAGGGAATTTTGATGTGTGTATGTGTGATTTTATCGATAAAAACGTTTTAATTGCGTATGCATGTTCACTTTGAGCAAATTGTGAGCACTGGTTGGGGAAATCTTCGGTAGATTGGGCAAATTGCTAATTGGGCCCCAATTGGGCCCGTTTGAAAAACTTTTGGCTCCGATAGGGCAACCTCAAAAAATTTCCAGCAAGGAAACTTTATCATAATGGGCAACAATTGTTGTGCCCTCAACTGGCACGAAAATCTGCTAGCATCATATAAGTGCATTTTCAGAAAA
>NW_016157152.1:449127-464690 GCF_001687245.7 Rhagoletis zephyria | reverse complement strand
TGATGCTTTTTTAATTTAAGCACACCGAATGCATAGGTACATATGTATGTATGTATACACTATACACTAATATTCTACATTAAGATGGAATTCATTTACTGAATAAAATGTGAGGAATAGGTAAATTAAATATGTTTTGCGTTTTTATAAATGTATTGAAATTAATTTGTTAATAAAAACGTGAGGAAATGGATATGTATATACACTTTTTACTGAATCAAAAAAATTATTAAACATGATAACAAAAACTTGGCGCTTTTGTTTTGGAAAAATTGGCTTTTTCCTGTGGCCTGATGCCACACTGGCTCAGTTGTCGCAAAAGTACACATTCATACACAAATTTTTACTTGAAAATAAGTGTGTAGTGGTTAATATGTATACGATGCCATCTCCGTACAGCTCACTTCACCTCGCCCAGCACGCTCGCGTGCTCGCAGTTTGCCCGCGACGTCGACTGCGTGCACCTCTGCTGTGCATCCCTAGCTTACACGGTAGCCGGACCAATGCTGAAGTTGCAGGATCATAGAAGAATATTACGCACGCTTGGCAGAGATCTCACAGGTGGAAATAAGACCATAGGTAAAACGCATTACATCGAAAGGGATTAGTATTCCATATGGAATCACAACGCTACTATTCTAGGCATATGTGTGAGGAGGATTCCGTTTTTTAGTCGTTTCGATTTAAACTAAAAATTTTTACTTTACAGACTGCTTTTGCTTTTAAACGCTATTTTTGAATTGGCCAACGCAAAAGATCTTATTAGGCGCCGCGAAGCAAGCGGACATTTGCTAGTGTATTCACATAAAATAAAAATCATTGAAATCGCCCAGTATTTTAAGTCTTTTCAGATTAGAGAAAATTCTTTCAATTTTATATACTTAACACAGTCCGACATGCAAATTTTCTCCGAGATAAGGCCAGCAGTTTCTAATAGATTTTGGGTCGCCAAATTTGTAAAAATGGAAACTTATATGTACATATGTTTGATTTTTAATAAAATACGGCAAATAGCGAAATCGGCTAAAAACGGCTAACTTTTTTTTGCAAAACGGCTAACACATTGGCTGCCGGCTAAATCAAATTTTCTGCGGCTGTTTTCTATCGTAACCGGCTAAATCTAGCCGAGTTTTAAAGTGATGTGAAAAATATTCATCACTAACATTTTAAAAACACAAAACTTGAAACAACAAAACTACAAAGCTTTTTACGTCAAACTTTAAATTGAGAAACTGACAAAAGAGAATAGACCGAATCTAGAAAAATCTATGATAAACAAGCAACCAAGGAAGAAGCACAAAAAGTGGTCCACCGACTCATCCTCTTCAAGGTTTTTTTTTGCAAAACGGCTAACACATCGGCTGCCGGCTAAATCAAATTTTCTGCGGCTGTTTTCTATCCACGTGGACCACTTTGGGAATCACTGGTCTATATCTAAAGTCCTTTTAATAAATATCTTTGAAAAATATTTAAAATAAGCACAGAAATCCCCAAAAATTTTCGTTCGTGTTTACTTGTACATTTTCTCAAGCAAAAAAATCATTCTCGGCAACAGCTTTGAATTTGGAGCGCTTTTCAACGAGGAATACTAGAAGTAGTAGTAATTTTATTTATTTTCTTCAGATCCTGAATTATACAAGTTTTGAGAAATTCAAACAAACTTTAAAATTTAAATTTAAATAAATAAAAGATCATAGACAATAACAATAAATGTTGTGTGTCTGCATTGCACTTAGAGCTATATATATATATATATTTTTTTTTTAAGAAAACTCATTTACAATCAGCTCTCTATATTTAAGGCAATTACTTATATAAATATGCAGTGAACGATAGTTACCATCATTAAGAATATTTAAAACTCTTGACAGGTCCAACACTTTCTCACCAAAACAATCGAAATGAATATTTTGGTATATAGGACATTCCCCAATGAAATGATAGGTGTCTTAAACAGCTCTAAAATTGCAAATAGAGCAGGTCTTAGTAGAAATATTTTTAAAGGATCTTGCATTAAGATTAAGTAAGCCACCTCTTGCGCGAAAAATAAGACTTGTAGCATACGCAGTATAGTCATCATTAAAGTAGGTAGGGCCTATAGGTATTAGGTCCGGGTAAAGGTCATGCGTTTGGGACTGGTGTGCTCTTTCAGTGAAGTTCGCAAACTCTATTTGGATCAGCTTTTCTAATATTAAAGGAATGTTCTTTTTAAGCGGAGCAGGGGAGAAATCCGGTTCCATATTAACACTTTCATAAATATTGTACCACTTTTTAGTCCAGTACAAACCTTGTCGCACTGTCTCTGTCTGTTAGACGGCAGACTAAAACAGCGCCCAATAAAGAACATATGGGCACGTAAGGTGTGGAAAAATTTAAGGCATAACCCGGTTTCCAGGTGCAGCATATAGTTTGGGGTATTAGAGGGAAGAAGAAACGCAGGAGTTTCTCTAGGGGTTCAAACGTATCAATACCCCAGATTTGTGCACCATACAGCATAATGGACCGCCGCAGCATCGAAAATTTTCATCTTCTTTGAGATAGAGATACGAGGGTGGTTTATATATTTGATCCATGTGGCGTTTACCGCAGTTTTGGCCTCAACTAGTTTTGCGTCTAAATAAGTGCTTCCCAAAAGTAAGTTTGTAGTTTAAAAGTAAACCCAAATACTTATACTCATTGACAATATCAATAACTTCATTTCCTAAATTCCAACGATATCCAGAAGGAATTCTACTGCATTCCCTAAAAACTAAAATTTTAGATTTGGTGAGGCTAACCTTCAGCCCCCACTGCGTACTGTAAACGTGAAGCTCGTCTATCATTTTTTGTAAATGTAATGCAGAATCTGCTAAAAGCACAATATCGTCGGCGTACATCAGAACTTTTACTATTGTGTCACAAACTTTCACTCCGCAGGGGAGGCTGTCACTTAAATCATTAAGATATCAACAAACCAACCTTGACGTACACCTTGATTAACAAAAATCGGGTCGGAAAACTCCCCATCTAACCACACCCGACTAGTTGTATCATCATATCGAGCCCTAACCGCCAAAATAACCTAAGCGACATTTTTTTCAAAATTTTCTTTTTGATGCAGAAATATTCCTAGAGCATCTAGATGCATTTCTGCATCAAAAAGAACATTTTGAAAAAAATTTCGCTTACGTTATTTTGGCGGTTAGGGCTCGATATATTAATCGTATAACCTCTACAATATGGCTGGAGAGACCGAGACAGGCTAGCTTGTAGAAAAGCATACCGCGAGAAATTGTGTCAAAAGCACATGAAAAGTCGACGAAGAAAGCACGAGGAATAGTATTTAGTTATAATACATACGTATGTACATTTTATTGCTGAATTGAGTTAAGAGTGCCACACTTTTTTCAGATGGATGATGGAAATATTTTGAATTTTGAGCATGGAAGAAGATGTTCACTTTAACATTTAAAATCATTTTAAGAACTGGCTAAAAAATTGGCTGGTGGCAAAAATAAATTTCGATGGCAAAACAAGAAGGCGGTGGCTAAATCAAGCTACCAAATGGCTAACACGGCAACACTGCTAGTGAGCAAACCTTTAATTACACTGCATCACAAATTTTAATTTGGTTTTTGTTCTCCAGACGCCACTACCCAATTTCTGCGTAGAATTGCTCGGTGATTCCGAAAATAGAGTTCATTTTTTTTCTATGGATACATTTTCGAGATATTTGCAATTTACCGTTATTCAACTTAAAACAAAAAGTGGTTCCACTTAATCACGTATATCTTACGAACCACTTTAACAATCTGAAAAGGAGGTACGTCAAATCAAAGCAAATAAACTTCTCCATAAACCATATTTACATCACGTTCCGATAAGACTGATAGTTTCTGATAAACTAATTAATCATTCCAGTTTTTTTTTTTATTTTTTAACGAAAAAATTAAAAAAAATCAAACTTTAACAGAAGAAAAATTTAAAAAATAACAGGTTCTGTGCCAAATGTTTGCAAAATGTTTACAAAAATCAAGTTACTACTGAAGAAAATCGATGGATAAATAAGAAATAATGAGTGGTCAAATGAAAATGCGCAAAGATTTTTTATATGAAACTAGCACTTACCCGTGGCGTTGCCCACGTACGTATCTGTATTCGAATGAAATATAACTGTTTGATTCTCCAACGATATAAAAAATGATTTATTAAAGCTCTTTTAATGCAATAAAATTAAATTCCAAAGTAGAAAAAACAAACCGTTAGGTTTTGACTATAACTGAAAACACACACAAACAAAAAGTCCAAAGATAAAGTAAGAGGGAGGTACATTTTGAGTTATTGTAAACTTCTGTAAATACAACATTCCGAGTTTCTTTTCCATTCCCAGGAATTAGTAATGTTTGATTCTGCGGGGCACCAGTTCGCGACAGCGCAACATATAGCTGGCCGTGAGAAAAGACTTCGCTCCGGAGATCAACTCCAATAGTATTAAAAGTTTGCCCTTGTGACTTGTTAATAGTAATTGCGAAGCATGTTCTGACAGGGAACTGTACTCTTTTGAAACTAAAAGGTAAATTTGTTGGTATCATTGGTATCCTCGGGATCATAGTGATTTCACCTGCTGCAGGCCCGGTTAAAATCTTCGCTTGAATAATATTAGGCATAAAACGCGTAATTTTGAGTCGTGTGCCATTGCATAAACAGGGAGGCTTAAGATTTCGCAAAAGTATTATTGGCGTACCAATTTTAAGGTTTAATTCATTCGGAGGTAGTCCCGGGGGGTTAAGAGAGTTGAGAAACTCCGTTGGGTAGTGAACAATATCTTCTTGATCTGTCACTGAGTCCAAAGACTTATATACTTTATATTCTGTTGAGACTCTCTGCGAAATTGCCTTGTTAATCTCGTCTGCGGCAGAGTTCGTTGAAGTGACGATAGCTCGCTCGCATAGCCAGCTGGAGTGTTTGTGCTGCAAATAATTCATATCTGGATATACATGATCAATAAGTTGCTCAATCGTTGTAACACAGTTTCCCATAACATCCGTAATGGTAATATAACCGTCGCGAGTTATGGATGTGGAGCCGTTGCCTATTTTTAGTAGGTATTCAGCAAACTGATTTGAACGACCATCTCTACTAAGCTGAACTCGCATATTGGTAGACAATTTTAATTTTTGTGTATGTGACCATACTTCAGACTTTTTAAAGCACGCGTTCACAATATCTGCTCGTGTGCCCTTAGGGACCACCGGTAATGTTTGCCTAAAATCTCCTGTGAATACAAAAGTAACTCCACCCATTACCGCCGGAGAAGATCTTAAATCTTTAAGTGTTGTATTCACGGCATCGATATGACACTTATGTGACATTGTACACTCATCCCATATTATTAGCGATGCTTTCTGGAACACAACAGCGGCGGCACTATTTTTTTTATCGAACATATACAGGGTTGTTCTGGTGAAAAATTAAGAGGTAGCTTGAACGCGGAGTGAGCAGTCTTCCCCCACATAGAAGAGTAGCAGCAATGCCAGAAGAGGCTACAGCAACAGCAATTTTGGCTTCGCTACGAACTTTAGCCAAAAGTAGTGAAGTAACGAACGTCTTGCCTGTTCCTCCAGGTGCGTCTATAAAAAAAACATATCCTGTGTTATTTTTTACGCTAGATATCATCTTATCATATACATATTAATAACTGCTCTGATGTTAGCTTTGGTTCATTTTCGAATAAAAATTGCTGTAGCTGATTACACTCTTCATCTGTACGAAAAACGATCTACCAATGCTCGTCAATGAGCGAAACAGAAATCGTTTTGTTTGCACTCTTTTTTCTTTGCAAAGTTTGTGTCTTTGGACGAATCATTCGTGAAATGTTTCGTTTGATTTGAACTCTGTGTATGGACATACTTGGATACATACATACATATAATTACCCTCCAGTACTGCTGGAGTCAATCGCTACTTTTGAACCGCTACTGCACCGACTCCTAGGTAAGTAGCTACTCTATTAACCCGTGGTAGTGCACATGGTAGTGCAGAGTCGAACCAGTCGTAAGCAGAATAGCGAAAAACTACGACAGAGGGCGCCCATAAATCACGCAAGTGACTACTTTAGTAACTCCAGGTAGTGCAGAGAGAGCCGATGGTGACTACCGCCTAGGACATTGCCTTGTAAAAGTAATCGATGAAATACACTGCAAGTAGTCGGTCGGTAATTGACGGTGTTTATCAGGGAGCTACCCATTCAGCAGTCCTGTAGTCACTCCCCCGTACTGCAGGGTAGTTTGTTGTGTCAACCACATACTGCCATGACTTCGAAGCGATGCTTTGCCTTTCGGTTATGAATGTGTTCACACATACATATGTATGTATTTAGCATGTTCAATCAGTGATCGCTGTTTAGCTCAAATACGTTTATGTGTGTATGTATGTGGTATAGCGCAGTCACGTCGCTCATACACATCTCTTTTGCCTTTGTGAGCTCGTGTTTGATCGGCACTGATGTACAGATTTTTCGCGTAGCTATGCGCTGTATTTGGCAACCAAATAGGCTTATGCTTGTACGTCTTTGTAATTTTTTGTAACTTTACACCCAAAAAAAGGGTGCTTATCTTCCAAGAATAAAAAAATATAAGTATGCCACTCTGCGTCTTTTTACAAATGCTTCGTTTACAAAAAAAAATATTAAAATCGGTTTAGTACTTTGAGAAATAAGTCGTTACAAACGTACTCCATATAATCAATTTTATATAATAGTATAGATATAGATTAATAAGGACTAATCAATCAACTACATTAAAATTTTGAAATAAAATTTTCGAGGGATTTTTTTGTGTGTCAAGGCTATTTTTGGCGATTTTTTTTCGGAAATGGCTCTTATCTTTTTAAACAATCTGGACACCCTGACTATACTAACGATATGTATATATAGTATATACACACATATAGATGCGTAGCACCTAAAAACAAGACTACGTGCCCAGAAAAGCTTGGTTTCTTTGGTAAGCACTTCGATTTTTGTATCGATGGAGTAACAAATTACAATACGCCTCAAGACGAAATCTTAGAGATACATCAGTTAACTTCAAGTCTACATATTGCATTACTTTAACTGGGTATGTCATTAGAGGTAAGAAAATAAGTGTACAATTTCTTACCCACCGCACTGCATGAATGGGTAAGCTTATAAATGTAAAATATCGTCTTGAGGCGTATTGTAAGGCGTTACTACATCGATACAAAAATCGAAGTGCTTACCAAAGAAGCAAAGGCTTTAGTGGGTGACTTCAATTTTAAGTAGAACCAATATTGGTGTGGAAAAGTAAAAGCGCATTGATGGAAGCAGGCGGCAGTTAATTTCTTGAACAGTCTCCTATGTTATACATGTTACTTCATTCTATGTTGGAGCTTACAAAAAACCAGTCGAACCGTGCAGAGTGTGGTTCTGAAAAGAATGCCTTTTTAGGTACTATCTTCTTCACGAGAAATTAGAAGTACATTTCATTTCTGTATGAAAAGCTAGTAAATATCTGCGTTGAAAAGTAATCGCATCTTTTTCACCATAATGGAAGGATAAAAATCTGTAGGTCGTGAAAACTTCACTGCTAAAGTCAGCATTTTGTGATGTCTTGACTTCGACAAATACTTAAATCCGAACAAGAATAAAAACTCTACAAAGCTCTCCAAACCAACAACGAAGTTCTGACGATTTTTAAAACTACTCATCACAGGCAAATTCTTGTCAACGATAAGTGAACTAATGGAAGATGCGCTGAACGATATCTCTAAGTGGGCTAACCAGAATGGATTGGGGGTTAACCTCTACAAGACAGAACTGGTATTGTTCACTAGGAAAACAAAATAAGCCGCTTTTTCTCTGCCGAAATTATGGAAACTACTTTTAATCTCTCCTCCGAGGCAAAGTAGCTCCGAATCATACTGGACTCCAAGTTTAATTGGAAAGGAATGAAGAGGATAGAGCTAATAAATTTCTAGCAGCATACTACACGCGCAAAAGGACATTTGGAAAGCAATGGGGACTATGGAATGTAAACCACAGACATCAGACAAAGCGAGGACTCTCGACAAAGAGAGTAAAAGCAAAATAATAGGAAAAGTGAAAAGACTGCATATTTTCACCCATGGTACGCCCGCAAGGAGCGCGCACAGACTCATAGAGGCAGCTAATTTCGTGCATGCAGCAATACTGAATGAAATAAAAAGGGACCGAGCCGCTGACATATCTAGAAGAAACCAGCACTGATTACATTACGCCTATTTAGGATTCCAATACTAAGGTACCTATTAGACTCCAGACCAAAGAAGAATTAGATGCAGCCATGCAGAGATGGTACATATAGATACCATTGGCACTGTGTCTACCCACCTCTTTAAGTAAGTATGATTCTCGGCCTGGGGATTGCATCTCGCACAATGCTTCAGGAGTTTTTCGCGGACTCTGCATACTTACAATCATGCAGAGATGGTAAATGATTATTACCATGGGCCACAGTGCCTACCCACAATTTCTTGTTCGAATAAATATTTTTTTATAAATAAATACATGCAAACATCCTGGTCTGCCCTCTCACTGAGTTATTCAGGTGTGTCCCCTTACTTAGCAATATTGAAGAGAATGAGTCGGTTGATAAGATGGCCACATACGGGCCAGAGATTCCAATAGGAGAAGGCGATAGCTCCGTTGTACCACCCATTTTGAGATCACGTTGAGAAAATTTATGCATACACCGTGGTCGTGACTAACGGAAAGGCTGTGAGGAACGTACTAAAACTCAATAGGTCAAAGGACGTTATAGCGAATACTAGCAAGTAGTCTCTGCGGAAGTTGCCGTTATGAGGATGAGGAAGAGTCAATTGACCACTTTCTGTGTCGATATCCAGGTCTACAGTCGAAGCGCCTCAAGCACTTGGACTCACGCTTCTTCCACAGTCTGGTCGAGATAGAGAAGGTGGAACTGTTTGATATCCTTGGCCCCATTAGGGATACTAGAATAATGACTTGGAAGTACCTAGCGTCACTCTCGGTTATGGGTACGTGTTTCCCCTGACAGTCGCTTGAAGAGGGCACTCACAATGGAAAATTCTGTTTCCGAGTGAAAGTATGGAATATTCCACACTCTCCTAACCTAACATTACCAAATACACCAGAAAAACTATCTATAAACTACTGGTATTTATGTCGGTTTATACGCAGTCCCTTTTGGTAGGGATGTGTGACGCGTATGAAATTTAAAAATATATGAATACAATTTGAAGCCAATTTAATCGTGTCTTCCTGCCTTAAAAGTAATTCTTATTTGACACTTTACTAGCAACTTTACTAGCCTATAGTATATAGAAATATATCAATAGTTCTCGGCCATGGCAAAGCCTTCAGATGGTATATGATCCAACCAATTGGCAAATACTTAAACCCAAAATGCCAAAAAAATCACGAATGTCGGTAATTTGCAAATTTGGTAGAATTTTCCGAAACAACAAACACATCTCTGCATTTCAAATTGAGATGAGTAAAAATTTCGTACATTTATATAATTTCAAAAGTTAGCCTCAACATTATCAACTCTGTTTTATTTTGCCTACGCGGGAATTGGATGTTATATTATCTACGATTCTCTGCGTGCATGCGAACCGAACATTAAATTAAAGAAATTATAATGTATATGTTCACACATTCGCTAAATAAACTAACATTCAAAAATGTATCAGGGAACAAAGCTATTTTTTAACTTCGATTACAAATACAAAATAAATAAAAATTATTATATTAATGACTATAATTACGTGAGATGTATGCGCGTCTATGGGCAATGTATACGTATGTATGTAAGTAAATAAATGAAATACGAATAAAATTCAGAAACAGAAAAAAATGTAAGATGTGGCCAAATAAGGGAACTGGCTCCACTTACCTGATCAGAACTGGGTGATCGACTTTGTTCTTCTTTATTTTCAATGCGCTTCGGACTCTTAGGATTCCTGGAGTATGGATCATTGGCCCCGTACAAATCAGGGCACGCCACACTTAGTAAACAAATTTTTTGTACAATGTCAATTACAACAAGTCCATATTCCGTTCCATATGCCATACTGGAATTGAGCGAGAGCATGTATTTATTTTAAGTATTGCATCTTTATTTACTAACTACACAGGTTTACAAATAATTCATGCAATGTCGTCGCTGAGTCTGAAAATCCATTTTTTTTTTTTTTTTGTTGAAGATACGGGTTTTTCTTTAATTCTTCGGAATAAAGCAACAAGTCGTAATTGCCCAGAAAAAATATTGAACCCGGATGAGAAGTGTATTTGTATCATATACAGTAAAGAGCAAAACTGTAACATGGTGTAACACTTTTTAATTCACCCACCGCTATGTTTCCAAGTTCTAACGACTTTCATCCTTTTGTTGTATATTCTTGTTGGTACATCCCTACTCCCTCTCTCATAACGATTTGAAGTCAATACAACAACAATAAAAAAACCAGCAGACAAAAATGTAAATTAGGACAAATGTTACAGTTTTGCACTCACTCTCAGTTTTCCATTTTACAGTTATTTTTCACTTAGTTGGAAGTCAGATGACTTTTTTCTGTATTGTAATTTATTGAAGAAGTAATCACCAGTAAATAATATAGTTAATCAGGAACCATAAATGTAAATAATAGATTTACTGTGGAAAGGCGGGACCGCAGGAAAGTGGCAAAAAATTGTGGAGTTTGCTACTTGAAAATATTTAGATTGATAAAAAATATAACCTAAAGTGTTCCCAAGGGCAAAGGAAGTCTATCAAAAAATATTACGGTCCAATATCTTGTGAACTTAGCAGCAAGTAGCGATGCAGCCACTATTACAGAAGCGCTTAAGGTATTAAACTTTAATGCAAATCAGTAGACAGCGAGGCGACGAATTGCCAAATTGGCGCAAAGGCATCTTAAATGAAGAAAAAAGCTAATTTGACCAAAATATATGTGCGAGAGTGGTAGCATTTTGCTGTGTCGCCCGAGAAGCGAACCGTTGCCTATTGCGATATGTTAGGCCTTTCAGGATGCAATAAAAAACATATTTTTAAGTTTCAATTGAAGGTTATTTGGTCTGGCAAGATTCAATTAATTGCTTTCAATCAGATGGCCGGGCATGGTATTGGATCAAAGACCCAAATTAAGCCCATGCGCAACATGTGAGGCAAACTGTGAATCACAGTGGTCGGTCAATAATAGTTTGGGGTTGTATTTAAACAATTTTGTTGGTCCGTTAGTACGCATTATGCGTAAGGAACAGTATCTGTTCATATTTCAACAAAATTTGCAAGATGTAGTCGAAAAATGAGAGCTTCTGCTGAAAAATCACCCAAAACATACTGCATATGTTCGCAAAGACTGGATACAAAATAAAAAAATTGCTAATTTGAAATTACCTCCACAATCCGCGGACATAAATCTCATCGAGAATTTGCGAAATCAACTAGAAGCACAGCTTATTAAGTATCCAAGTCCGTATAATCGAGTACATGAGCTGTGAAAGCAAACTAAGGATATATGGAGGATATACCTCCAGAAGTTTTACAGAGATAAAAATAAGGTATGCCAAATCGCACCCAGAAACTAAAACAAGCAAAAGGGTACTGAACATTGTGTTAGTAGTTCTTTTTTCTCGTTAAAATTGTTAAAAAGTTCTTCAAAATATATGAGTGCAAAACTGTAACATCTGCCTTAATTTACATTTTTCTCTGCCGGTTTTATTATTGTTGTTGGATTGACTTCAAATCATTATGAGAGAGGAAGTACAGGTGTACGAATAATAACATACAACAAAAGTATGAATGTCGTTAGAACTTGGAAAGATAGTGATGACTGAAGTAAAAAGTGTTACACCATGTTACAGTTTTTCCCGTCGCCGTACATATGTAATACACTTCTATATTGGCAATAAGCTAACTTCTCAGAGTGTAAAGGCTGGTTTTCACTATGTCAAATTCAGTGGCATTTGTCGTCAAATAANACAAATGTTACAGTTTTGCACTCACTCTCAGTTTTCCATTTTACAGTTATTTTTCACTTAGTTGGAAGTCAGATGACTTTTTTCTGTATTGTAATTTATTGAAGAAGTAATCACCAGTAAATAATATAGTTAATCAGGAACCATAAATGTAAATAATAGANCTGTCAGTTTTAGGCCCATAATATCATCGGTAAAGGTATGGATAAAGGAAATAAAGTTGTGTCAAAAAATTTCGCCAAATTTTGGCGTCAAAATATGGCATAGTACCGTTTTTGTGAATGTATTGTGTACATGACTGCCGTTTTTGTGTATGTGTTGTGTTATTTATAAACGTATGTGTTCCTTTCCGTTCGTACATACGTGTTCATTGATATATCTGTACTGTAATGTTTTCGGACGGTACTAGCTCTTACTGCCAATATAGGAGTATTACACATATGATTTGTATATAATAACTGTTGCTATTGTAAACAAGTTAGCTACCATATCAAACCAATATTTTTTATTCAAAAGTAGGATTAATGTATTCTACTCATACCAAATTTAAGCAAAATCCATTGAACAGAACGGTAAATAAATTCTTTTTTAATTCGAAGTTTAAAAATCGTTTATGCAATTAAAAATTAAAATTTTGCAAAACCGCTTTAGGGCCAAATTTTTACCGTAAGATTATTATCATTACTTGCAAATAGAGAGGCGCGTGAGTGATTTTGGCTCAAGTTCACGCACGGTCATGTTGACGATTTTGTAAATCACCTTGTTTTTTAATCACGCACGCTCACTTACGCTTTTTCACGGACATTTTTTTTTTTCAAATTGAAGTTTTATTTATATAAATAGAATTTCATATAAATATTGTTACAAAAGCTTCGCCAAACGCCTTGCCTAGGATGAATGCGCTATTATATTTTTCAGATATTCAGACTATTCTGAATTGTAGAGAAATTTTAAAGAATTCGTAAAGATCTCATCCGATTTTTTGCCGAATTTTCTAAAATTAAATAAACTGTGCACACTTCGATTATTTTACGAAATTTCGGAAGAAAATCGGCAAAGCAATGAAAATAATGCTGCTATGTGAAGAATTTTTTCAGAATTTCCTTTATTTTTCGTACAGCAATTTCTTTATGAGTTCGTGTCAACTCCTTCATATAATTTTCTTTGAAGATTCGTAAAAAAATCGTTACAGAAATGNCGAAATTTCGGAAGAAAATCGGCAAAGCAATGAAAATAATGCTGCTATGTGAAGAATTTTTTCAGAATTTCCTTTATTTTTCGTACAGCAATTTCTTTATGAGTTCGTGTCAACTCCTTCATATAATTTTCTTTGAAGATTCGTAAAAAAATCGTTACAGAAATGAGATACTCCTAAAGATTTCGTTAAGATTACGGGAACTTTGGTTTGCAGGGTATGTGTTACGAGTATAGAAAGGAATTCAAAACAATAATCATTCAATGTAATTTTAAAATTACATTAGCTCATACTTTTGTTTGAAATTCATATTTTTGCAAGGTCTTCACCAAGCATTCGTGTCCGTCTTTCTTCTAGAATTCTGCCTGACACAAACAAAAACTTTTTCAATAGTTGCTGAGGTAGATGGTATGTGTAAAATTTGCCTTGAAAAGCTTCTAAGAAGTGGAAAATCTTTAGCTTTCTCCAAAAATTTTAAAACATCGTCACAACTTTTGTTTTCTGATTTTTTAAAATAAATCTGTATTTCCGCATTAATGTCTTCAAAAACTGTTTCTGCAGATTCATCTGTTGTACCTTTGAATTCGTCAGAAGTGTACACAGTAAATAAGTTAAACAGTAGTAGTTTACGATTGTATTTTGGTTGAAAATACACATATACATATGTATACATACATACGAGCCCTAAACGTCAAAAAGATGTAAGCCACATTTTCTAAATTTTTTTTTATTTTGATGCAGAAATGCATCTATATGCTCTAGGAACATTTCTGGATCAAAAATAATTTTGAAAAAAAATGTATTTATACATCATACGAGCCCTAAACATCAAAAAGATGTAAGCGACATTTTCACGTATTTTTGATTTTGATGCAGAAATGCATCTAGATGCTCTAGGAACATTTCTGCATCAAAAATAATTTTGAAAAAAGGCGTGTGTAGCACCGTAAATACACATGATATAAGTGAAACTTCTTAAAAAGGTGTGGGTATTTGGTACTCATGCAATTTGATGTGTAAACATACAGTGACTCAAACAAATGACCACGTGTTATTTTTCTTCAAATATTCGTTGTTTTTCGAGCTAAATTTTTTTGTTATTTTTATATAAAAATATCGTATAAGCTTTAACCAAAACCGTGTAAATCACAGTTTCAAACTTTATACAAAATTTATGAAAATTAAACAAAATTTCAACTTTTTTTCATATAAGTATGAATTTCTTATGAAATAATACGCGGGAGACCGTCGGCAATAACATTTCTAAAAATTTGCCTCGAAAAAAAAAAAATTATCAAAAATCAACGCAACTTTTTAGCCATTTGAAACTTGCACTTCATTAGACATATATCGTGTACATAAATTTAAAAATTACCGCAGTTTAAAAGTTTTTAGAGTTTTGTTAGTTTTAATTTATTTTTAATAACTTGAGTGGAATTCCAAAATTTTCCAAACTATCAAAACTTTGTGAATTTGAGAAATTTTAGTAAACCCCAATAATTCAATATAATGATGAATACTAGATTTCTAGAAATTTTTTATTTTTCAAAAATTCTGAGAATTGTAGGAATTCTAACAAAATTTTTTTAAGTGAAAGTGTCGAATATACAAAATTGATCAAACGAAATTAAAAGTTTTCGAATGTTGAAAACATTTTCATATTTTGTCTTTTTTGAAAATTTAAAAAATTTTCGTAATTCTTGAAGATTAAACAAATTTTTGGACGTTAATGTTTTCAAAATTTTCAAAAAATTTAAAATTCTCAAACTTTGTTATATCAATACAAAATTTTAAAAAGTCCAGAAAAGTGGAACAATTTTGCAATTTTTCAAAAATGTTAATATCTTTTAGAATTCTAAGAATTTTCTATTTTTTACGCACAAGTACATGAACATAAGAATTTTTCGACAATTTGTGATGTTTCACATTTTTACATTTTAGGATGGATTTTAGGATAAAATTCTCAAAATTTTGGAAAATATAGAAAATTTCTAAAATCTAAATAATTTTGTACATTTCAAAATATTCTCGTCAATGTTATTGTGGCTTATTAACATTTTATTTTTAATATTTTTATTGAGCTTTATACCACGATTGTTTTATTAGGAAAAATTTAAAAAGCAACAAAGTCTAAGCGGTAGAAGTTATAGCAGTTATTTCGGAGATCACCACATCTCTTCGTCAGACTTCTTTTTTCTAGAATTCAGCAGGGATCGAACCTGCGTAATCGATGTTCAAAGTCAGAAGCGTTAACCACTGAGCTATGTACATCCCGTAAACTCTTGTTGCTAATTCATTTTCCTTATTCAACCAACTACTATCAAGTGCAGCTGATTTGCCGCTATTTAAACTCGACAGCGTGGTTGTTGT